>NC_080785.1:73203991-73507022 GCF_028018385.1 Neofelis nebulosa | reverse complement strand
GAGGAAGCAGGAGCTGGACTGAGCCAGCAGGTGTGGTGGAGAAAGGGAGAAAGAAACGCAGCCCAAGCAGGGGAGTCAACTGAAGGTCTGTACCAGGTAACTGCAGTGGTCAGCATCCCCAGAACACAGATACTGGGATAAAACCTTTCTTATTATGGCATTTGGGGGATCTAATCCTGACAGCCAGTTTTCCCATTCACTCAAAAGTAAAGGCTGATAAAAGATACTCTCCCCCTAAGAGTCCCTACTCCAAATGAGCCTCCCAGAAATTCTACTCAGAAATGAGATCAAGAAAGGAGAAAAAAGTCTTATTTAACAACCATACCAGATACCCAGTTTTTATAAAAACTAATGGATATACAAGGCAGTAAGAGAGCAAGAGGGTTCAGACTTACCTGTCACAAACAGCTAGGAACTGGCCAAATATATGAAATAACTGTTCTCAGATACCGGACTACAGGTAGTACAGAACTGTGATCCCTGAGAGAAGAGAAGTAATGAGGGGAAGCCCCAAGCTGTCCTGCTGGCTTTCTGTGTGGAGGCAGTTTCCAGACCTCCAGACAGCACAGGGAGGAGGAACTCAATGTGAGGACTATATCACTTAGTTGAGCAGGAAGAGATCAGAGCTAAGAAGACAAGGAGAGTGAGGTGACTAAAATTCGTAAGACAGAGCAAAACAAAAAACCACCCAAAAAAAGAGCTTCAGAAATCTACAGAAATCTTCAGAAATCTACAATCTATTGAATCCTACACATGTGGAACTGCAGAAGACCAGGCAAAAACTGCTTCTGAGGAAAGAACAACTACCAGAAAATTGTAAACTGAATGATTCCTAGAGCTCACAAAGGGAAGACATCTTTTTAGTTCCCACCAGCCAGAGAGGAATGAATGGTCCTACATTAGACCTAAAGCAAAGCCTATACTAGATGCCCTCCCCATTAAAAGAAAAAAACCAGGGGTGCCTGGGTGGCTCAGTTGATTAAACTTCCAACTCTTGATTTTGGCTCAGGTCATGATCTCGTGGTTTGGGGGATCGAGCCCCATGTGAGACTCTGCACTATCAGTGTTTGGGATTCTCTCTCCCCCCCTCGGCCCCTCCTACACTCATGTGTGTATGTAGGTATGTATGCTCTTTCTCTCTCTCTTTCCCTCTCAAAAATAAATAAATAAACTTTAAAAACAAACAAACCAAAATAAAGTAAAATTAAACCTTGGAAGGATCAAATTGAACCACAAGCCCCTCAAAACAAAGTCCAACACTCTTTAAAAGAATAGAACAAAATCCAGTGGTCAACAATGTAACATTCATAATGTCTGGCATCCAATAAAAAAGTATTAAACATGCAGACATAAAGGAAAATGTAGCAGATTACCAGGAGAAAATTCAGCCAATATAAACAGACCCAGAAAAGACAAAGATTATATAATAGTAAAGACATTAAGCAACTATTATAATAAATATAATAAATATGCTCAAAGACCTAAAGGAAAACATGAACATAATGAGGGAGGAAATGGAAAATTATTTTAAAAACAATCAAATGTAAATGTACCAAGATAAACTACCTGGAGCAAAAGAAGTCTTAATAAATTTAAAAAGGATTAAAAGCATATAGAGTTGTTTTCTGATCACAACAGAATTTAATTAGACAGAAAGGTATCTGAAAAATCCTATACATTTTGGAATGTTTGAAAATTTAAGGACACAAATCTAAGTAACCCATGGCTCAAAGAAGAATCACCAAAAGGTTAAAATATTTTGAACTGAATGAAAACAGAACCACAATATACTAAAATGTGTGGGAAGCGAATAAAACAACATAAATGCTTACATTAGAAAAGAAGAAAATTCTAAAATCTATGAGCTAAGTTTCTATTTTAAGAAGCTAAAAGAGCAAATGAAACCCAAAGTAGGAAAGGTAATTAAATAAAAGTAAATATAGACTAGACAATGGATAAAGGAAGTTAATGAAACCAATAACTGATTTTTCATCAATAAAACTGCCAAAACTCTACCTGTATGATTAAGAAAAAAAAATGGGGGTGGGGGGACATACAAATTTCTAGTATCAAGAATGAAAAAGAGGGCATCACTACAGATTCTGCAGACAAAAATATAAGAGAATAAAGATCAAGAATGTATACTAATAAACTCAAAACCTACATGAAACACACATTCCTTGAAAAATAAACTATAAGAAGTGATTCTACCTATAGGGCCCCCCATGTTTGTTAAGGAAATAGAATTTGTAGTTTAAACCTGACCATAAAGAAAATGTTAGGCCAGATAACTTCATTGGTAAATTCTATTAAATGTATAAGAAAGAATTGATGGTAATGCTACAGGAAATATTTCAGAAAATCTTTGTGGTGCTGTAAACACTTATCAACTCATTTTTTAAAGCCAGCATTACCTCAAAACCAAAATCTGAGACACTATTAAAAAAGGAAATTACAGAACAATATCCTTCATAAATATGGGCGTAAAAATTCTTAGCAAAATCTCCAAAGGCAAAATTGCAAAAAATAATTTTCAAAAAGAAGAACAAAGCTGAAAAACTTACACTACCTAACTTTAAGACTTACTGTAAAACTACAGTAAATAAAACATCATGGCAGTGGCAAAAAGACAGATATATAAAGCAGTAGAACAGAACAGAGTCCAAAAATAGATCCAAATGTATATACATGGGCAAATGATTTTTTTACAAAGTTGCCAATGTATTCAGAATAAAGAAAGCATCGACTTTTGAACAAATGGTGCTGGGACAGCTGGATATCTATATAAAGAAAAAAATGAACTTCTTTTACCTCAAGCCACACACAAAGGTTTAACTTGAATGTATTATGGACTTAACATAAAAGCAGAAACTATAAAATTCTAGAAGAAAATAAAAGAAAAAAACCTATGTGCCTCTAGGGTAAGCAAAGATTTCTTAGATGAGATATAAAAAAAGCACAAACCTTAAGAGAAAAAAAATGATAAATCAGACTTCGGAAAAATTAAAATCTTCTGTTTGAGAGAGATCATTAAAAAGAAAAAACAAAGGAAAAAGAAAAAGGCAAGCCATATACCTGAAGAAAATATCTGCAATACATGTATCTGGTGAAAGACTATTCCGGAAAATATAAATAACTTTCATAATACAACAAGCTTTAAATACACCCAGCTTTAAATAATGGTCAAATATTTGAATAGATACTTCCCAAAGGAAATTAAGAGAATTGCCAATAAGCAAATGAAAAGATGTTCAACAACATTAGTCATGAGGTAAATGCAAATTAAAACCACAATATAATATCAGTTCACACCTAATATAGAACGGTTAAAATTAAAAACACTGACAACACCAAGAGTTGAATAGAATGCAAATCAAATGTAACCTTCACACATTGCTGGTGGAAATGTAAACTGGCACAACCAGTTTGGAAAAGTTCGGCAATTTCTTTAAAAATTAAACACACAAGGCACACGTGGGTGGTTCAGTCAGTTGAGCATCCAACTCTTAATTTCAGCTCAGGTCATGATCTCATGGTTTGTGGGATCAAGCCCCACACTGAGCTCTGTGCTGACAGCCTGGAGCCTGCTTGGGATTCTCTCTCCCTCTCTCCCTGCCCCTCCCCTACTCCTGCACTCTCGCTCTCTCTCTCTCTCTCTCTCAAAATAAATAAATAAGCTTAAAAATTAAACACACATTTGCCATACATCCAGCAAGCCACATTTAGGTATTTATGCAAATGAAATGAATGCATATGTCATACCAACACAAAGACCTGTATATAAATGTTTATACCAGCACTATTCATAACAGCCCCAAACTAGAAGAAACACAAATAACTGTCAACATGCAAATGGATATACAAATTGTGGCAAACCCATATACTGGAAAAGAATGAACTACTGATACAGTAAACATGAAAGAATTTCAAAATTAGCGATGAAAACCAGATACAAAAGAACACAATCCTGTCTGATACCATGTGCACAGAACTCTAGAAAAGGACAAATATAATCTATAATGACACAAAAATTAGTGGTTCCCAAGGGTCCAGGTAGGGGGAGGAGATGGACTATAAAGGAGTCTGAGGGAACTTTTGGGGGTGATGAAGTATTTAAGATCTTGATTGTGATGGTGGTTACGTAGGTGTATAAATTTGTCAGAACTCACAAAAAAACACACTATTAAAAATGGATGTCTTTCGGGGCGCCTGGGTGGCTCAGTCCGTTAAGCGTCCGACTTCGGCTCAGGTCATGATCTCGCGGTTCGTGAGTTCAAGCCCCGCGTCAGGCTCTGTGCTGATGGCTCAGAGCCTGGAGCCTGTTTCAGATTCTGTGTCTCCCTCTCTCTCTGCCCCTCCCCCGTTCATGCTCTGTCTCTCTCTGTCTCAAAAATAAATAAACATTAAAAAAAAATTTTTAAAAAAAATGGATGTCTTTGGGGCACCTACGTGGCTCAGTCAGTTAAGCATCTAGCTTCCTCTCAGGTCACGATCTTAGGGTTCATGGGTTTGAGCCCTGTGTCGAGCTCTGTGCTGACAGCTCAGAGCCTGGAGCCTGCTTCAGATTCTGTGTCTCCCCCTCTCTCTGCCCCTTTCCCACTCACACTCTGTCTTTCTTTCTCTCAAAAATAAATAAACACGAAAAAAAGATTTTAATGGATTTTTTTCAATTACAATTAAAAACTTTAATCAAAAAAATTAAAGGGTATGTATCAACAGTCAAATAAAGAGATATAGATTTAGAAGTCTCAAACAAAGGAGCTTCTGTCCTCATGCAGTTTGGGGCCCAACATGGTAGCACATGAGTGCGTTCTGGTTTCCCAGACCGGAAACTCTCCAAACTCCCTCCTTTGGGGTTTTTATAGAGGCTTCATTACAGAGGCATGATTGATGAAATCCTTGGCCATTGGTGATGGACTCACCTCTAGTACCTCTCCCCTCCCTGGAAATCAGGGCTTGAGATGGAAAGTTCCACCCCTCTAATCCTAGTTGGTTCCCCTGGTAACCAGGCCCCATCCTTAGGTGCTTTCTGAGAGTCACCTCATTAAGAGAAACCCAATTGTAGTAGAAAGGAGCTTGTTGTGAATAATAAGACACCCATTCCACCTTTACTCTCTGAAGTGATTTTGAGAACTGAGGACTAGAGAGCAAATATTGTAACAAAAGCATGTTCCCATTGCTCTTATTACTCAGGGAACTCCAAGGGCTTGGGAGCTAATGAGCCAGGAACCATGACCAAAGCCAAACATATACGAGAAATATATTTCGGTCATCTAAATGATATTGCAGGAAACTGTGATACATGAAGCACCTATCTCTGCATCTGGTCCATAGAGGCACCTAATAAAAGTCAGTCTGTGGGGAAATCAGAGATCTTGAGGATCCCATCATCTGACAGGAGAGATAAAAAATAAGCCACTTCACAACACAAGGCAACCAGAGCAATGGTTGGAACAAATGCAAAATGACGAGGAGCGGGCAGTAGTGTCCCACAAGGGATTAGCTCATGAAGGATGCATGTGAGTTTTCCAGGCATCTAGATGGGTTGAAGAAGACACCCTCATTGGAAGGAATAGGAGGGTAGGTAGAGGCTGTGTCCTGGCAAAAGAAAGCCAGCCTCATGTTGATGAAGTATGGTGCCGATTGCCACCTCAGGAACCATTCTCAGAGGGCCTGCTCCATGCTGTGGCCTGCTGAGGACCTGGGGTCACCATGTGTTTGGCAAGCGGGGTCCAATTTCATTCTTCTGTTTGCCACCCAGACTCTGAATCCATGCCTTGCACGTGGCAGGTACATGTTGACGCTGATGGGTTGTTTGAACTGGTTCTCTGATAGGAACCATGTGGAAGATTCTACATGGGCCAGGAACTGTTGGCAATACCACTCAATGACTCAGGGGGCCTGACCACTCCTCTCTCTGACCTCCTGATCCACATTTTGCCCTGATCTCTAGGAAAGGTTGGCTGTTGTTTGAACTGCTGGATCCCTCATGTCTTAGGCCTAGACTATTGCTTTGTTCTGGGGTTCTCTTGGGCACCTAGGTGCCCAAGTAGTCCTGGTCATATTATCTCTGGCCCCTGACGTAGCCGGGCTGGCCCTGGACTGCCCCTGGGCTCCTTGGTCTGAGAGCTAAAAATGGATATCTTTGACCACATATAAAGTATATATGAATAAACCTGATTTTCTTAGTAAAAGCAAAGGACATGCAAACATCACCAGGCATTTAAAACATCTAGCAACAGGAAAACAAAAATAGTTAAAAACTAAAGATTTACTAAAACAAAGATAATATGGAGAAATTTTTAAACATTTAGAGCAATTCAAGGACATATTATACCCATAAAACAGAAAATAACGCAAAAAAAAAAAAAAAAAGCAAGCACAGAACAATAACAAAAAAGATGCTTTGAGGTTAAAACATAATTGCCAAGAGTAGATTCAATGGACAGTTTGGAAAATAACAGAGAAGATTTCTTTAGAATATAGAGCAAAACAAAAAGCAAAACCAAAGCAAATAAGAATAGTTAGAAAACAGAGGACAAGAAGGCAAGACACATACAGAGATCCAATCTGTAAAACTAAACTTTAATAGATTTCAAGGTCCCAACTGAAAGATCAAATATCTGATTAACACAAGAACCTCAGAAAGAATAGAATAAAGAAGAAATTTTTAAAAGTAAAATGAAACTAATCTGCACACAGAAAGATCTCACAGAATGCCCTGCAAATTCAATTTTTAAAAGCAACACATATAGACACTTAGTTCTGAAGAACACATCCTAGCAGTTCCTAGACAAAAAAATTACTGAAAACTAATTAGAAAAATCACACTGGCAGATGGTCTCTCATTGACAACACTAAACACAGAAGAACAATGGCTTTCAAGTTCAGTGGTAAAATTTTTCATGCTAGACTTCTAAAAACAGTCAAACTATAATCAAATGTGCAGGACAATAAAAATGTTTCCAAATTGGTCAGCAAGTTTATCTCCCACACACAATTTCTTAGGAAGTTACTTGCAAACATACACTAGCAAAATAAGGGTGTGAACCACTAGAGAGGAAAGGCCAAGATGCAGGAATGAGTAGGTCTAACCTAGAGAGGCAGTGAAAAAGTCTCAGAAAGACAACTGTTCATCAGACCAGAGTAAACCAAAACTTCAGAGAAAACTTCAGGAAATGAGGCAATTCAATAGAAATGAGTGGTATGATAAAGTGTTTGAAAAGAAAGTTTAGGCTGTGATAAAGGCCAACAGTGCAAGAAAAAATAGAAAGGCAATTGTAAACTCCAGGAAAAACGCAAACAGTATAAAAATGTCATGGTCTAAATAAAAAATACTACACTAAAATAGAGTACAATTTTTAAAAAGTGATGTAGAGTAAGAAAAGAGAATCCAGATGTCTGTATTTAAGAAAGAAAGATTCCTTTGACTTCATAGAGTTGTAACACTGAACCTAAAGTTGTGGTTGCAGAAGAGAATTCAAATGTTTTAACAGCTTTAACAAAGTAAATGACAAAAGTTGTAATGTTAAAAGGAATACAAAGGTTAGGGGGATAAAATACCCTTCTCTTACTAAGTGGAGAATCAAGAGATACTGCCAAAAATGAAAGAACAAAAAAACTGATGTTTAAGGATATTATCTTAAATTATTATATGAAATAAAATAGCCCTATATAACAAAAGGTAAAGAAGACAAATAGTTGCATTCAATGAGCTAAATCCTCATCTTTCAGAGCAGGAAATCAATAGGTATCCTAAGTTTAAATATCAAGAAATAGAGCACAGCATATTATCTAGATTAACAGATGGAACTACTAGAAGCACCAAAAACAGAGTTAGAAGAAGCTGTACCTGTGTACTGGGAGTAGGGATAAATGGGGCAGGAGCCTTGCTTTTTTATCATAAATCTTCTGTACTAATCATCAAGAATTAATGTCATAATTACAAAAAAACAAAAAAACAAAAAAACAGAGAGGTGCACAAATTCTTTAACATTCTTTCCAATAAGAGATAATATACATCCCCTCCCCTGGAATCTATAACTCTTTCAACTCACCTGTAACCAACAGAATGTGGGAGAAATGACACCGCCTGTTCCTAAGGACAATGACTGGCTTTTGGAGCCATGAGCCACCATTTAAGCCCAACTACTCTGAATCCTTGATGCTAGAGGAACCCCAGACCACAGGAAATACAGGTGGGACCACAGTCCCAGTTCAGGTCCTCTCCTACGTCAGTCAGCCCACAGGAAACAACAAACGAGAGTGAAGACATCTCCAGGTGAATCAAACCTCTAGCTGCTACTTTATCTCCAGTTGAAGCTTCAGACATCATGAAGCAGAGATATAACCATTCTCACTGTGTTCTGTCAGAATTCCCCACCCGCTGAATTTTTGAGCATAAGAAAATGGTTGCTGCTTTAAGCTCCTAAATTTGGGGGCAGTTTACTACATGGCAATAATAACCAAAACAATTAACAGAAAACTGTAATTGCTTTAACTAAAAAAACGCAAAAAATTCTCCCGGTATTCCACTTTAAATTTTTTTTAAGTTTATTCATTTTGAGAGAGACAGAGACAGCATGAGTGGGGGAGGGGCAGACAGAGAGGCAGAGAGAGAATCCTAAGCAGGCTTCACACTGTCAGCACAGAGCCTGACATGGAGCTTGAATTCACGAAACCACGAGATCATGACCTGAGCCAAAACCAAGACTCAGACATTTAACCGACTGAGCCACACAGGTGCCTTATGGTATTCTACTTTAGTAACAACTCCTAGCAACATACCTGATAGTCTAGTCTAGTCTAGTCTATTCTTATTCTATTCCTCCTTTTCCTTCCTTCCTTTTCTTCTCCCCTTCCTTCCTTGACTCCCTCCCTCCTCTCCCATCTCCTCCTCCCTCTTCTTCTTATCATTATCGTTTTTCTTTACAGCCAGTTATAACTAAATAATGCCAGATTTCTTATATGATCACAATCAACTGATTTAAGCTAAAAATGAAGGTCTTATAGCATCAAATAGGAGTACTGGGGCAAGGTTCACAATGGGACTGGCCACTTGGGCTTTATTACTTCTAAGGGCAGCTATAGTCATTTATACAATGACTTGAGAGCTTATGTCAAACTCTTTAGGAGAATGTATGTGAATCTTTTTATAAAAATCTCATAACTCAGAGAATCTAAAACCATATCTTAAAATTTCTATCAAAACATCTAAATCAATTCTGCTATAAATGATATAACCACTTAAGATACCACTTAATATTTTCATTTAAAGTTATATTTATAACTTTAAATGAAAATATTAGTGGAAGAACTAGCTTAGAAGGGATATATCTGAGCATCCAATCTACTTGCTAGTCATTAAATTATTCAATGATTTCCTAAGTCAGAATCCAATTTACTACTATAATTATTAAAGACTATTAAGTGCAATACTAATAAATGAATAGAAAAATAACTGCTAAATTTTGATGTTAATTTACATTTTTACTGTCAATAAAATTACTGTAGGAAGAGTAATCTGTAGTCACAGTTTAACTATTCCCTCAGTCAGTCCCTCAACAGATATTAACTGAGTTATGTGCCAGGCACTGTTCTAGATATTAGGAATAAAACAGTAAACAAAACAAACAAAAGTTCCTGCCCATATGGTTTATGTTCTAATGGGAAGCATACATTCTACTAATTCATGCATCAATCTGAGTGCTAGGCACAAAGGGCAATATGAAGAATGTTAAAATAAGGTCTCCAAGAAAAAGCAATCAGAAAATAAAGTTCCATTTCATTATTATGTAATTAAAGAATGATACTCTGAGTTTACTTTTTCAGCAATACTGGTTGAGGCCTTTCTAAACATACCAGTTTTCATCTACTTTCAGATCACTGGGTTTCAGATTTCGAAGTTGAAGAAACTTCAGATTTACATAAACTATCCCAGGTTCTATCACCATATTGTAGCTTTACCTCACCGTATCTCTCATCTCTACCTTAACTTAGCTCATCTTCTGCCCCACCTTGAAAGCATATGGTCCTTTCAGATCACAAGATACGTCTCTAGACCATTCTCTATTTGCCTAATGATAAATCCACCTTTTAATTTATCAAGTAAGATGGGGGAAAAACTACCATCTTTCATAAACAATAATACTACTCTTTACTCATCGCAAAGGTCCTATTTTCCTAGGATTTAGAATTGGTACCACTGAGTCAACCATGCTCTTATCTGGTTCTCCTTGAGATCAATCCCATCATTCTGAGTCAGCCAACATTTAAGGGATAGAAAGTAATGCCTCTGAAACAGACTTTTTTTCTCTTTGCCTTACTAACTGGTTTATTAGTTGAGAACCCAACTGCCATCAACAACCCCAAGTTCTAGTCTAATGAACTAGTAATTAGCTAAATTACCACTGATTAAATCCCATGGGTTTAAAATAATCTGTAATGACTATCAGGATGTCACAACTTTTTATTTGTGTCTTAATGTGTGAAGGTGTGTTATTTCAAAGAAAGGATGCTTTTCTAGTTCTTTAAGGGGGACTTCCATCACTTAAATACACTGCATTCATGATTAGCACTGGGAGTACATTCTAGCCCAAGCTTTCAATCTCTCCTGTTTTCTCCTGGCTCAACAAGAAAACAACCCATTTTTACCCAAGACTACTTAATAACTTCTTCAAGTGATTCTACTGGTTGAAATGTAGATGATATCATCTAAAACTCCCAACTTGAAACTATTCAGATAGCTTCTTGGTTTCCACTAAAAGGTTTAAAAAATGTATTGATAAGAGCCAAATACCTAAAATTTAAAAGTCGTACCCTTGAAATGCAAAGATACCTTTTGTTTCTCTCGTTCTGTTGCTGTTAATGTTCCCAACTTTATACAAATAAAGCATTTTAGAAAAAAATAAATGTTTTATATTGTTAGAAATACCTAACAAATTATGAAATTACTCAGAAATAAAAGGAAGCAAAAAAAAATTCACTAGAGATTAGTGCTGCTGAAAGAGAACTGCTTCTTTTCTGTGGATGTAAGTTCTTAATGACATAAATGCAGCATACACGGAACAGAATTTCAAATGTCATAAGCCAGGCATGCCAAGAAGAGCCTCAGAAAGTGAACAAGCAAAAGTGCCAATGTGTGGGGCGCCTGAGTGGCACAGTCAGTTAGGTATCCAACTTCAGCTCAGGTCATGATCTTGCGGTTTTTGAGTTCAAGCCCCACATCAGGTTCCATGCTGACAGCTGGGAGCTTGGAACCTGCTTCGGATTCTGTGCCTCCCTCTCTTTTTGTCCCTCCCCTGCTCATGCTCTCTCTCTCTCAAAAATAAATAAACATTTTTTTAAATGCCAATGTGTGACATAAAAAGGAATAATTCCACTTCAGATGTGAAATTTAAAAACAGAAAGAGAGAGAGAGGGTGCCTGGCCAGCTCAGTCAGAAGAGTGTGAGGGTCTTGATCTCCAGGTTATGAATTCAAGCTCCATGTTGGGTGAAGAGATTATGTAAATATAAAATCTTTAGGGGCACCTGGGTGGATCAGTCTGAGCTCTGGTCATGATCTTGAATTCGAGCCCTGCATTGGTCTTTCTGCTGTCAGCACAGAGCTCACTTCAGATCCTCTGTCTCCCCTCTCTCTCCCCTGCTCTCTCTCAAAAATAAACATTTAAAAAAAATAAAATAAAACAAAATCTTTAAAAGAGAGAGAGACAACAAGCAAAGAATTCAACCTCTCCTTAATTTGAATAGTGAAATACAAAAGAAATCATCAAGCTCCCTTCAGTTTTGACAATGTGTTCCCAGGAGCATTCTGTCCACGGACCCTCCCGCAGTAATCCATTAATGAAAAGGATACAGCACTGGGTAAACTTGACACCAATTACCAATACCTAGATTAAAGACAGTATTTTACTATAATTACTGCAAATCCAATACATGTCCTTTCAGAAATACCTAGCTCCATTCATACTTTCACACTGTGAGGTGAAAAAAATAAAAGTACATACTACCAATCTGCAATATAGAAATCTGTGTACATGTCCATGTCCTCCACAAAATCACAAACTTGAGGGCAAGAATTCATTTTGTTAATAACACCTGATATTCGTGTAACATTTGATCTTCGTACACACAACTTCATTTGATCATAGAAACTCTCTAAAGTCAAAAGAGTAGTAATAATTCCTGTTTTCTGGTGGGGAAACCACAGTGAAGAGACATTAAGGAATTCACACTAGGTCACTCAGTAACAGGTGGAAGAAGTCAAAAGGAAAGTACTCGGACTACTATTCCACTGACTAGGAACATTTTAAAGCTTATTATGATGGAAAATTTCAAACATATACAAATGAAGAGAGAAGAGTACAATGAACTACCACAGTTTTAACAAGGATAAAGTTATTTTATCTTTACCTGCACCCCATTTTGAAACAAATTCCAGATCTAATACCACTTTTTTGATAAATATTTCAAGATGTAAGTCAATCATATTTAATAAAATGTTGAATATAACAGATAACCAACAAATACCTGGTTCAATTCTATAGATCTTACATATGCTTTCAGACATTATTATCCAATTCTCACTAAAAAAAAAAAAAATCAATTCTGAATTTCTAGGTAGTACATATTGTACACTTATTCGTTCATTCACAAATATTTATTCTGGACTATAAGATGCCAGCTGCCATGCTAAGTGCTTAGTATACAGCAAAAGGAACAAGCAAACACAGTCCCTTCTTTCCATGATCTTGCATTCAACTATTCTGGATACATACTCATGCACACATGCGTGTGTGTGTACATGTGTGCACGCACGCGTGCACACACACAGACACACACACACACCCCAACCATGTAGGTCTTGAGGAATTGGAATTAGTTTGGCTGGAAGAGTACTTAACTAAACCTACCAGTTTGTCAAGGTGGAATCCAAATTCTCTATTATACACAAATTATGAAATGGAGTGGAAGACAAAGTTTTCATGAACTCAGGATCCTGATATTCTTCTAGAAAATATTAGGAAAGTTTTCCTTAATTTTCCTCCTCCTAAGAGTTTTTCCAGTAAAAAAAGCCAACAATATTAAAATTTAGTGGGGGAAAAACAAAATAATTCAAGCAACTGAATGGATTCAGAATACCTTCCATTGTTATATTCAAAAATGTTCAAATCATTTTCAACTTTTACTGAATGTATACACACTTCCTAATGTTGATGTTTTCTGTACAATCTATAAGTCCACGACTATACAGTTAACTATGGAAATTACTTAAATTTTGAAACTCACTTCAATAGTGGAGAAACGGGAACCCTCTTGCACTGTTGGTGGGAATGCAAACTGGTGCAGCCGCTATGGAAAACAGTGTGGAGGTTCCTCAAAAAATTAAAAATAGAACTACCCTATGACCCAGCAATAGCGCTGCTAGGAATTTACCCAAGGGATACAGGAGTGCTGATGCATAGGGGCACTTGTACCCCAATGTTTATAGCAGCACTTTCAACAATAGCCAAATTATGGAAAGAGCCTAAATGTCCATCAACTAATGAATGGATAAAGAAGTTGTGGTTTATATATACAATGGAATACTACTTGGCAATGAGAAAGAATGAAATGCCTTTTTTGTAGCAACATGGATGGAACTGGAGAGTGTTATGCTAAGTGAAATAAGTCATACAGAAAAAGATACTATATGTTTTCACTCTTACCTGGATCTTGAGAAACTTAACAGAAGACCATGGGGGAGGGGAAGGGGGAAAAATGTTACAAAGAGGGAAGGAGGCAAACCTTAAGAGACTCTTAAAACTGAGAATAAACTGAGGGTTGATGAGGGGTGGAAGGGAGGGGAAAGTGGGTGATGGGCATTGAGGAGGGCACCTGTTGGGATGAGCACTGAGTGTTGTATGGAAACCAATTTGACAATAAATTTCGTATTAAAAAAAAAAGAAACTCACTTCAATATAAACTATATAGACTGGAGTAAAACAAAAATGAAATGTTCTCTTTTCAGCATTTTTTATTATTCCCAGGAAACCAAGTTAAGTATAATTCTATATACAGATCCCTTCTCCCTCTTTATTTGACACTCTTTAGTATTAATATTCATTTGATGGAAATAATCCAAATGGTTCCCTCCTTAATAATTGAACCTTTTTTCTATTATTTCATGCATGTGTTCATTTATTCACTTTATTTCTACTGGATGTAGAATGTAAGTGAACATGACCACGAGACACTTTCTGGGTCTTAGAGGACCATAAGAGGGTGAGTGGAGCAGAAAATTAAGATTATATTTTATATAACAGATGTAATAATTTAAAAGGGTAGACATATACTAAATGTCATAAAGGAAGTTCAAAGATGTCGAGGTTCAAAGGAAACAAATTTTATCCAAATGTAGGTATTAAGGAGTACACCACACACAAAAAGGGTGGCATCAGAACTTGGCTCTGAAGGATGGGTAGCATTTCAACAGGTGGAAACAGTAGTACAGGGAAGAGCACTGAGTGCACATTCCAAAATCAGCCCTAATTAAAGCTGCAGAGGTGGATGGCAAGGGGCATATACAGAGTAGTCAGTCTGCCTGGAGGATACATGTAGCAAATCCACAGGAAGAACACAAGAAAATCCTACCAAAGACCAAACTAGTACTGAAGACAAAACATGGGTTTTGTATAATTTAAAAATGGATAGAAGTATTTGAAGGTTCTTACTAAACAGTCTTGGTGTGCAGATGCATCGCAGTTAATACCCAATCATCTCCCAGTGTTTAGCCAGAAATACTTGCTAATGCTGTATCCAGCTCTAAAGGATGAGAAATTCTCATCTGGGGGTTTATAATTTAATTTATTCTACTTCATTCATTCAGGAAATACATACCGGGCAACTCATGGTTACAGACATTGTTATTTATAGATATAAAAGACATAATCCTGTACTCAAGTCAGAAAAAATGCAAAATCATTAAACTGAAAACACTTTTTACAACCCAAGGAAGTGTTTTCTTTTTAAAATTTTTATTGTTTGTAGAGAGAGAGAAGGAGAGCCACAAGTGTGGGGAGAGGGGCAGAGGCATGGGATCATGACCTGAGCTGAAATCAGGAGTAGGATGCTCAACTGACTAAGCCACCCTGGCGCCCCCAATGGGAGTTTTCTGACATGCAATGACCATGAGTCCTGCAAACACTGGATATAAACCTGCGTCTGAACCTTGGTCATCCTCAATTTGGATCTAAAATGCATATAACTGTGGAATAAAACGGTTGACTAAAAACAAGACAATTGTTTTACATATTTACAAAACAATTCCTACACAGATCAAAGGGGTTTGGACTAGGTTATATCTAAGATTCCTTCCAATTCAAAAATCCATATACTGTAATTCTAATTCTACTGCATTAAAATCCTTTAGGAAAGCCAGATGATAAGAATTAAAAATTAAAATCATTGCCTAAATGACAAAGCCAACAACAGTAGCCCAAATTTAGGTAAACTACTAAATGTTTAATAATTATCCTATCCCAAATGGACCTCCAGGCTACTACTAGGTACTCACACAGATTCTTGCCCCATATCTTTTTTTTTTTAATTTTTTTAATGTTTATTTAATGTTTATTTATTTTTATTTTATTATATTTCAGAGACAGAGCATGAGCTGCGGAGGGGACAAAGGGGGGTGGGGGGTGTCACAGATTCTGAAGCAGGCTCCAGGCCCCGAACTGTCAGCACAGAGCCCAACGCGGGGCTCGAACTCATGAACCATGAGATCATGACCTGAGCCAAAGTCGGCCACCTAACCGACTGAGCCACCCAGGTACCCCCTTGCCACATGTCTTAAGGTACTTTTACTTCATTTCTCAACAGAGAGCTACGTGTGCAGATAGTAAAATAAAAGCAAGTACGGCAGCAAACTGGCGATATTTAAAACAACTGGCCAGTGTCTCTTATAAAACTCCTCCCTCTGACTGCTGACCTACCTGCAGACTTAGCATCTATAGATCATCACAGATGGTGATGACCTTTATGTAGGCATGCTTGCTACCAACCACCAGTGCCCATTTTCAATGCTGCTTCTTGGCCACTGGACAAAGCCCAACACCATGCACACTACCTTGTCCTATTACCAAACCTCCTGCACCCAGATTTCATTTCTGTCATGTTCTATTACGCCAAGAAACTCACACATTTCCTTCCTAGGAAGACAAGCTCACTGAACCTCATGACAAATAAAGCAATAGTACGATCAGTTCTTCAAGAAGCATTAGTACCATATTTGCTCATAGGTCTCCAGGTTGTTATGCTGCCTAATTTTCAAGTATTATGGTGTTTATTTCATTAAATGGGTAGTAGTTGCCAGAGCCACATTATGTGATAGTTCATTCATCAGACAAGCATTTAGATTTTTTCCATCGTTTTCCTTAAAATGAATTCACTATTATTACTTATTTAAGTACATTATTAACCTACATTATTTTTTAACTATAGCTGTTTATACGATCATAGTTATTACCCAAATTCCTTAATGGCAGAATTTAATAGATAATCACTTTTTACACACAAACTTCAGTAGGGCACACCGTAGAATTCAGGAGTTTCCTGAATTGATATGTCATTTATTCCTGGCAAATCATTACCTTTGTCTACATATAGTTCTTTTTTTCCAAACTAGAAATGTACTCACTTGCTTAACTTCTTCCATCAAACAAAGAATTTTTTAAAAATTGCTACTCAGATTTTAGAACAAGTCAACCACTTAAAAATGGCACAATAGACAAATTGCTTAACCTTTGAGCCTTAGTTTCTTGATCTATACCATAAAAGGGCTGAAAGACTTCCAAAGTCTTTCCAACTCTAATACCCATGAGTTTACAATGACATAGCATAAGAATTAGATGTTTCAATATGAAAAAACATTCTTAGGGAATCATTTATAGTGAGGCATTAAAAAAAAAAAGATAATTTACTTTTAACAAGGAACCTGTTTTCATAGATATTCACTTGTCCATGTCTTAAACATAGGGAAATACACCAAGAGATATTCAAGTTTATACAAGTTTCCCTCCTGTAATCCATTTCCTCCTTAATAGGGAAATTCTAATAATTCCAGGGTGGTAACAGTTGTGTAAAAAAGAATATAAGCACAAGGCCAACAATTCAGCATTACCAAATTCTTCTGCAGCAACAAGGCATGGGCAGAACATAACTGGGAAAATGCTTATTTATTAAATAACCTTGATAAATTGGAAACTTTTCAAGAACTCTTAGAGAAGGAAGGACCAAACTTACTTCTAACATACTGAAACTTAAAAAGAAAAGTAAACTCCTGTGTTTCCTGCTTTCACTAAAACAAGCCCGAAGAAACATATTCTTTATCTGCAAGATAACACTTCTATTCAGAAGGGTTCCCATGAACTAATCCACCTGAAGGGTCAGCTTTTTGCTGCATCAACATGCCAGGTTTCTTCTACCCTATTAATGATTAGGTTTTCCTAGAGAAAATAATATTTTTATTTTCTTTTTATGTTATACATTACTAAGATCTTTAAAAAGAGAAAATTGGGTGCACCTGGGTGGCTCAGTCAGTTAAGTGTCCAACTCTTGATTTCAGCTCAGGTCATGATCTCATGGTTTGGGAGATCGAGCCTTGCATCGGGCTGCATGCTGATAGTGCAGAGTCTGCTTGGGATTCTCTCTCTCCTTTCTCTCTGTCCCTCTCCCTGCTCGCATGCTCTCTCTCAAAGTAAATAAATAAGCTTAAAATAAAAAAATATTAAAAATAAATAAATTTTAAAAATTTCTTAACATTTATTTATTTTTGAGAGACAGAGGCAGAGCATGAGCAGAGGAGCGGGAGAGAGAGAGAGAAAGAGAGAGAGAGATACAGAATCTGAAGCAGGCTCCAGGCTCTGAGCTGTTTGTTAGCACAAAGCCCGACAAGGGGCTCGAACTCACGAACTGCAAGACCATGACCTGAGCTGAAGTCAGATGCTCAACCGACTAGCCACCCAGGCGCCCCTAAATAAATTTTTTAAAATAAAAAGAAAATTGGAAAATTCACCTTGAGTTTCTGAACCAGTACCTGAATTTGAATTACACTTACACTAACAAATTTAATACCTGGGGACAAGGCTGGTAGCGTTTACCAGTATCTTTGTAATGACATACCACCATCAAGTATCAGGGTTTGATGATCATCTTATTCCTTCAAACACCAGGCCGGGAATTACTTGAGAGAAGTGATTTACCCAAGCATCTTTCCCAGCACCTAACCCCCATGGTTTTTAAATAGTAGGTCCTTCCTAATCCTTGTTAAATACATGGAGCCCAAATGTTCCTATCTGTTAGTTACACATCAATATCTTCTTGTAGCAATCTATTTGTACATCTGTCCCTAAGGTGAAAGTTAATCTTTGAAAAGCATTTGATTCAGGAGCGCCTGGGTGACACAGTTGGTTAAGCATCTGACTTTAGCTCAGGTCATGATCTCATGGTTCATGAGTTCTAGCCCCACGTCAGGCTCTGTGCTGACAGCTCAGAGCCCGGAGCCTGCTTCAGATTCTGTGTCTCCCTCTTTCTCTCTGCCCCTCCCCTGCTCACACTCTGTCTGTCTCTCTCTCAGAAATAAATAAACATTAAAAAAATTTATAAAAAGCATTTGATTCTGATTCGTGTTTTGGCTGTCTTATTCAATCAGCAAATTCTTGATAACTAAATCATAACAAATATTAGTTGTTTCATAAAACTAGTTAGTCTACACATAGCACAACAAGCCAACAGAAATAAAGAGAAGTGAATTTTTGAAGAGAAAAAAGAACTACTAGCAGTGTCTGGTACATGATAGGCCATCAATAAATATTTGGTGAATCAACAGACTGCTGCTTAAACATATATATACATTTTAACCTATATATATTTAGGTCAGAAGGTAAAACGATTCCTTTGTGGAGTATAGAAGCTCCAACATAGGCTCACAAAGAAGTCTGATTTTGGCAAATGCTCTAGGATTTAGGATTACCAAGTGTAAAATAAGAGTAAATTAACATGCTAGACAGTGATTGGCTGATCAAGCCTGGGCCTGGGATACATCCAGCACAGGTAAACAAGAATTTCAAGTCATTATCCCTGTGCATACAGGCAGTATCAGTGCCAACAATAACAAGTCAGCCTTTCTGGCAAATCCATCAAAATTAATTCTTAAATGTTTGAAAAAACTAATATATTTATGATGCCCCTTCAAGCTTAGAGGCTTAACTACCTGTGGGAAGGGCCTATAATTCTGATCAATTACTTATGACTTGAAGGCACTTACAGAGATATCTGTCCTTTTAAGAAACCTTTTAAGAACCAGCCCTAGCATTGTAAAGCTGACACTGTGGGGCACCAATAAGTCACAGGTTTGGGGGTCCAACTTTGACAACTCTCCCTTGGAAGGAAAAGAATTGTTGTTACCTGTCCTTGATTTCCCAACCCTGCCTGAACAAATATTAGCAACCTTCAAAATCTGGAATTCCTAGTCTACTTAAGGAAGTCATGGGGACCAAAGATTGCCCCAAGGCAGAGGCAAAGAGAAGAAACAGGAAGGAAACAAAATGGAATGGAGATATGTAGCTCATGAAGATGACATCATCAATAATTTTTTTTCAAGTGCCACTGAATTTCATGGCATAGGACTGATGGGTCTTTTCTGACAAACCAAAGGCTCATTCTATCCAAGTAGTTTCTTGGTTCCAGAGCCTCTAATGTCTGGGTTTGAATATGATTTGCTTTATAGAAAAGGTCAGGTGAACTGATATTTTACTGGGAACCTGTTTGGAGGCAACAGCCCCACTAATCAGCATGAAAACAAATAACACTTGGACACCTGAAGCATTTTTAAATTTAAACTGCTCTCATATACACCATCTCAGCTCCTACTCACAACTCTTAAGAGGAAGGCATCATCATCACCACTTAACCTGTAAAAATAATTTTAGAAAACCTTTAGATATCTTCACCTTCAATTTGAGTATAGCCTCCTGAAATTTCTCAGTACAGAATTCAAGTCACGGGTCAGTTAGAAATCTCTGAAGACAGGGGCGCCTGGGTGGCGCAGTCGGTTAAGCGTCCGACTTCAGCCAGGTCACGATCTCGCGGTCCGTGAGTTCGAGCCCCGCGTCAGGCTCTGGGCTGATGGCTCGGAGCCTGGAGCCTGTTTCCGATTCTGTGTCTCCCTCTCTCTCTGCCCCTCCCCCGTTCATGCTCTGTCTCTCTCTGTCCCAAAAATAAATTAAAAACGTTGAAAAAAAAAATTAAAAAAAAAAAAAGAAATCTCTGAAGACATACCAATTTCAAGAGTATAAATCAAGAGAATAAGATAGATTAGTCAAAATCTACCAACACTATGTCAAAAACAACCATCCTGCTGTGAAAGGGATAGTGCTTTGTAAAAAACAGTGTTACACAGGAGTGCCTCTATAATGCCTCTATGCTGGAAGGACAGTATTTTATTTATCTACATGTAAAAAACTGGACACTCCCCATAGGCAACAGACAAAATAAAACAAGAACTTTGATCCTAAAATTCTGGGAAGAACCTAAGTGATTCTTCCAGGAATATACCTAAGTTACAGGGGACAAAATGTACTCACCCCTTTCCCCTCCAACATCACAAAGATTCACCAGAAGAGTTTTTGTCGGTTTGCAACAAAGAAAACACGCACAAAAGGTCACCTGTTGCTGTTATGTATAATCCCAACTTCCTAAAACACTCATTCTCCTGGTCTCATTTTCCTTTGCCCCTCTCCTCAACTGGCTAAAGCAGAGGTATAATGGGGGTCCTATTTTCATAGCCATTTATTACCTTTTTTACGTATTTATGATTCTTTGCAGCCTTCTAGGCTTAGTCTGTGTTGGGAACAAAGCACCACACAAATCAAACAGCCTAGGATAAGGGGACACAAGTTAAAACCTCCCAGGAAGATTTTGTAGACACTTGGGCTCCCTGAGTCTCTAGAGGGCTTGGTATTTCAAAGGTCAGTCTTGGGTCTCTTGACTTTGATGACTAATGTTAAATTGCTGGACTTTTTACAAAAATATTTAGCTGTGTTTGTTTACATAATTTCATCCACAGCGCACACAGTAGGCATGTATTTGTTGAACAGAATCCCCTCATAGATGAGAAGACAGGAAGAATACCCAAGACCTCCTTTTTCCAACACACTATGGTTGAGAGTGGACAGGTAAAATCACACCCGAATTTGTACAAGTTTGTGTGCATTCCTTTTTTACTTAAAACTACACATATCTGCTTAGAAAAGAAAAGGATGACACACCACACAATGTCAACCACACAATGGGGAAATTCCAGGATCACTAAGAAAACACCATTATCGTAGTCACACACACTTTAATTACTGGTTACCACACAGGAGAGGCTTTAAGAAATGCTGTCTCTCCATCCACTTGCCACAACCCCTCCAGAAAAAGCAAAAGCAGAACACTTGGAATCTAAAGATTCCACATCTTGGACTCAACATCACTACTTTTGAGAAGTAGTCTAAAGACTATGCTGACCCAGAGACATAAAGTAATACACTCTAATAGGCAACATTTTTGGAAGAAGTTTCTTAGGCCACCCTGTTTGATGCTTATTTTTCACTATATAACTTTAAAGAAAAACTGGATGTGATTGGCAAAAATATTTTTATGCTTCTACATTTTTAAACCTTATTTAAACGAAGCTCTACCAAGAAAATTCTCATTCCAATTTTCACCGCATCCTGCTACTTCTCTTATTCTCAGCCTCTCAAAAATTCCCCAATGGCTAGGGAAACTATGCGGGGGCTGGCAGGGCACGTCTCAGCTTGGCTCGTTCTGTCCCTAAAAGGCACCCAACTTCCTGGACCCTCTTTCAGGGCCAGCAGGGAGAATACGCAGAACTTGCACAGCGGCAGGGAAGCCTGCGCAGGTCACATTTCCTGACTTGTCTTTATGCTCGCTGTCTGGCAAGGTCACCCTCTCTGGCTTGCGGCTCTGTCCACATAACTTACTCTCACTCTGTAAGGGCAACGGGTCGCGTCATGCCTCCCCTGCCGCCCTCCGGCCTGGCAGCGTCCCGGCCCCGAGGATCCCTGGCCCTCCCCCGGCGCGCGCGGCCTCCGACGGCGAGGGCGCCGCTCCCCCTCTCACCTGACCACGTTGGGGTGCTCGAAGGTCTCCAGGTGCCTCAGCACCGCCACCTCGCGGATGGTGGAGAGCGGCATGCCCTCCTCGCCTGTCTGCACCCGCACACGCTTCAGCGCCACGAACCGGCCTCCGTTCTTCAGGTCCCGGGCCTTGAACACCTTTCCATAGGCGCCCTCCCCGATCTCCGCCACGCACTCGTACTGCTGGTCCGCGCGGCTCAGGCCGTCCTTCTCCATGCCGTCTGGACGCCGCCCGGCGCGGCGCCGCTGGGACGGGCGGGGGGCGCGCTCGGCTCGCTCTCGGCCGCCGCTCGCCTCCTCCCGGACTTCCCGGCCCGCTCCCTCACGCCCCGGAGCTCGGTCTCGCTCTCCCTCGCCCCCGCCGACTACCGCTCTCCCGCGCTCCGGCTCTCGCGGCTGCTGGGGCTGGATGGAGCGACCTCCCCGCGGGCGGGCGCAACCCCGGTGCCGCCGCGAAACTCCGCCTGCCGAGTCGCCAAGGAGCGAGCCGATCCCTCCTCTTCCCTCCCCGAAGCGCAGTCCTCTGCACAGACACCGAGGCGATTACATAGCCTATGCCCCAGCGCGTCTCAGTCCACAATCATTTCACCTAAAAGAAGAGACGGGAGGACAAGAAAAAGTGCAATCAGACATCCCAAGCGCCTTCCTCCGGGTCCCCGCAGACTCCCCTCCTCCTCCTTCATAAAAGCCCCCGTCGCTACCCTCTGTGCGCTCCTGCCCTCTCCCAGGCTGCTTAATCCTTCCTGGTTCCTCCGAGAAAAGCGAAGTTACTTTTCTTTCCCTGCAGAGCTGGAGCCGTCTTCGCGCGGAGAGGTTGCAGGGGCCCCTCGGGGATGAGCGAGCGGCGCGGGACGCAGTGGACGGGAGGGGGCGTGCCGATCAGCCCAGAGTGTGCCGGGAGCGCGGGGGAGGGGAGGTGCCGGGCACGTCAATGTCACGGCTTAATATTTATCCCTACATCATTGTGTTGTACTGCTACCCACCCCACCTCCTCGGGCCTGGACGTGCAGGGAGTGGGGCTCCCAGGGTGCCGTGGGTCTTTCAGGGGTCGTACCCAGGCTGCTGTGCAGAGACTGTGGGTCCATCGGTGTGGGGCTGCAGAATGTGGGTGGGGGCTCCCAGGACCCTGTAACCCGATGCTGGGAGTGTGCAAGAAGGGGTGGTCAGACATCTGCTCGGAAATTGCTTCCTTTCTTTCTACTTTCAGCTTTTCTACGAGGAGACATTTAAAAACGACTTGCACACACAAATGGTCTTTTTGGGGTAAAGGAGTCTGGATTGGAAACGGAATTCTTTCTCCGACTCGGAGGACCTCCCTGGTGGAAACCCATGGGGGTCGGGGAGGGCTGAGGCTCCCGCTACTCGAGAGTGGAGGAACGCTGGGGCCCTGGAGGGGGAGTCGCCCACGGGACCATAAGGGTGGGAGAAAAGGGTATTCGCCGCTCTTTCGCTTGTCATCTCCTTAAAGAATAACTTCGGGAAGAAGGTAACATAACCGTGACTCGCCCTGAAATTTTCAACTAATTTCAACCTCAACAAAACTTAACCTCGTCTTAAAAAGGCTGGAAGTAGGGGGGGGTGTAAATGCCAAGCCTTGGGGGTGAGAGAGAAGGGGCTGCGTCCTCCGGGCCAGGACTCCAGAACCTTTTCCCACTCCCTGGATCGTCTCTGAAGTAAGTAGCAGAGGAGGCTGCTCCATTCCTCTTTCGGCTTAAGGCCTGGTCTTATCAGAGGCCAAACGCACCACCTCCCCCAGCCCTCCGCACAACAAAGTGCGGGGAGGGGGCTAGGGGAGGGGCACACTTTCCTTCCCCATTGAGTTGCAATCCAGGACCTAGGGAGCCTCCAACCCACGGCCGCCGCGGCCTCGGCGGGGCATTCACCACGCCGGCCGCGTGTCCGGAATTCCCGGGACGCCTTGGAATTACCTGCCCCGCAACTTCTGGCCCGCTCGCCTTCTGCCAGGAATTAAAGAAACAAATGGCGCGATCCCCGCGGTGTGCGGGCAGAAGGGACCTCAGCGAAGGCAGAGCCCCTCACACTCACTCCATTCGAAACTCTCCTTAGAAAGTGAAGGCGAATCCTGGAGGAGCCAAGGAACGAGACCCCCCCCCCCCCAGGGCCTGCACAGGGGTCTGAGCCAGGCAAAGGGCCACACAGGTAGCCGAGAAGCCGCCGCCGGCAGCGCAGCCCGCCCCTCCCGCACCCCCCTCCCTGCCCTAGTCCAGCGGGAGGCTCAGCTGCGAAGGCAGCGTCGCGGACGTCCCACCCCCGCAGGGAGCTGCGCCCGCTGCCCAGGCCTGGCCCCGCACGGCCCGCCCAACCTCTCCCCCCTAGCTCCCCGGACGGTCGGCTCCGGCGGAGAGAAACGGGAGCAACAGTGCCTTTTCCCCCCCTCTCCTCCACTTTTTTTTGTTGTTGTTGTTGCTTTCCCACGCTGGCTGAATGTGACTTGACCCCATTTCAAAAAAGTTTGACATAGTGCTTCAACATTTCCGCATTCCTCCGCGACTACAAAGGCTGCAGCCGCCTCCCTCTGCTTTCTGTCTCTGCTCTCTGTCTTCACACTCAATGAAATCCTTCATGTGCCTCTCCCGAAGCCTGCCAAGCACCGCAAGGGTCGCCACCAGCGCAGCGACAAGAGGCCGCACTGGGACCACGACTCCCGCGTGTGCGCACACGCAGATGCGCCCCACGTGCACACTGTCGGGCGCAATGCAGGGCCCGGAGCTGCTTACCGCAGGGTGTGCGTTTTAACTCGGATATTTTAAATTATAAAAGTAAATTATACTTTATAAACGAAAGCAAACGTGCGTCTTTGTGGGGCTCCAAGCCTGTGCACTGGCCGCCTGCGTGCACTCCAGTAAGTGTGGATAACACCCCCGCAGGGGTTGCCAGCAAGAAGCCTGCGTTAACATTTATCTCGTGGTGAGGAAGGTGGAGGCCACACCCACACCTCCGCGAGCTGGGGAGAGAGCTTTCGTGGGGAAATGAATATGGGGCACGGAAACACATTGTCCCGCATGGAGTCCCCAGAGGCAGTGCATTTTAAACTCTAAAGTGTGGATTATTCTGCGAATGTCTGAGTGGAGTTGATATTCCGCTTTAAGAAGCTGGATGAGTGTGTGGGTGTTTGTGCGTAAGGCTATGTGGGAGCAGGCACAGGATCTTAGTGTTAGGGGTGTCCCTAGGGTAGGCTGTCCTCCTCTCGCCAGATTAGGAGGGACTCCTCTAGCTCCCCAAAATTGGTCTCCGTAATTAGCCTGCTTCGGTTCGTAAGGGGTTAACTAAAGCCGATTTCGAATACACCCTCCCCCCCCCACCACCGTCACCCCCACCCACACCCTGGCTTCCGACCCTGGCCAAGCTCCCAAATCTCCCCCGGGGACCCCCCACCCAGCAGCCCACCCACACCAACGCACGGCTCCTCACCTGCGGGGCCCTGCAGCGTCAGGCCTCCGGAGGGGGCTGCGAGTGTCTGTCCGACCTCCGCACGTGTCCACAGCGGCGCCAAGCAGGTAACCCGTCAGGAGGAAGGAGTCACCAGCACTCTTTACTGCGTAGGGGTGGGCACAGCGGCGGAGGGCGGAGGGACAGCTGAGGGCGCCGCCCGCGCGGCTCGCTGGGGGCGAACCGGGGCCGCGGGGCTCCGGCCGGGGCTCGGGGCCGGAGCCGGGGAAAAAGCGCAAGGGGAGCGGGGGCGGGGCGGGGCCCCCGGAGGCTGTCTCTGCTGGAGACCCACCCGGCGGCGGCGTTAGGGGCTCGCTGCGCAGCGGCAAGCAAGTGTGCAAATTAAAGCCTTCCGGAGAGAGGGGAGGCGGCTGAGACCCGGCTGTGCTCTGAGCCTCTCAGCTCCCCAGCTCTCGGCTCCGAGTGGGGGGTGTGTGTGGGGGGGGGGGGGAGTTAAATGAAAATTTCCGGCTTTCGCTGCAACTGGAGTGGGGGATCTTGCTACTAAAATGAGAGGCGTGAGAGGGAGGGTGGGATGTGTCGTCGGGAGTCCGCGGAGTTTCCAAACCCACGGTCGCCCAGAGTTGGGGTTTTGACAGAGTGAAGCGGGGGGATCAGTAGTCTGTGATGTGGACGGATGGAAAAAACACAAAACAACCAACCATAATTATGAGGGGCCGGTGGGGATGGTAAATACCAACACTTTCCAAGAAATTGAAAAATCAAACCAAAAAAATAACTCTTCTCTATTAAAAAAAAAAAAAATCTGGCAGGGCGCCTTGCAGAAAAGAAAATACTAATCTGTCCAAGCACTTTTCACTTTCAGCATGAGCTACATTTGTTTTGTTTTCCTTCGCTTCCTTTCGGCCTCACAAAGCCCTATCTATTCCTTTTGGACAGAGGATATGATTTGGAAATTGTCAGGCACTCTGTGGTTAACAATCTACTTGAAGGGGCTGGCGGGTTCACAATTATTAAGTGGTTAGCAATTGCTGAGGGTTCACTAAGGCATTTCTAGGGAGCTAAAAAGACTAAAATTTAACACAAATAACAGAACTGCAAGATAATAGACACACATTTACACACACAGAACACACACACACAGAGTAGAGAACGTGATTCAGTGGGTGCTCAGTTTAAATGCATTATTGGAATTCTGAAATTTGAAACCTTGTAAGAATGTATACTTTACCTTCTAAGAAAACCTGAATACAATTATTTCAGGTGAAAATGAGATTTTGGACAAAAAAAAAAAAAGACAAAGTCTTCAAGACTTCTTACAATGGAGCAAAACCAAAAAAAAAAAAAAGAAGAAGAAAGAAATAGCTGTCTGTTTTTTTTTAAAGAATTCAGGGTTCTTTAAAGTCTGTATCTGTAGAATACTTAAAACCCTTTTAAATATCTTAAAGTAAAGCCAAAAAAATATTTATTTATTTCAGTGCTCTCTGGAAAAATTGAAGCCCAGCAAAACACTATTTGAATTGGAAATATTACTTCTATAAATCTTGTGACTTTTTAAATTAAACCATGTTGCTAATTTCAGAGTAAATCAATTTTGCCTTTATAAAATTCATTCTATACTACAGTGTGAAGTAACAGGTTAGGTAAATAAAAATTGTTGCATTTCCATTAGCAAATATTTTGCAATCCCTTATAATAATTTATTCTTGAATGATAAAGTGGATATTTGTGTTTCTTTATACTTAAGATAATTCATAAAATACATTTTGTGCTTAGGAGTATATCTTCCAAAATAAAATTCAATTTCTGAACAAAATTTGTAAAGATATCTATAACCTCATATACCTTATAGACTTAAGAAACCAATTGTTAGATTTTGTATTTATATGAAATATTAGATCACTACAAATGATTAGACTTTAAAACAGAGATACAAATGAGAATCTTCCATTTTTATAAGTGTTACACTTATCAATGATTTTAAAACAAAATTTACTTGTTGGTAATTAACACATTTATGTAATTTAGAAATAATTGTCAATAAATAATCATAGAAACCAGCAAATGATTGCAAGAATTTATTTGGGTAAATAATTTGTTTGAAAGATAGTAAGCCATAAATATTTTTTAAATTAACAGAAAAATGTCTTTTCTACACTGGGTTGCATTTTTAATTACTGAATTTGACAACAACCATAGATAGATTTGAAATTCCATCATTTAGATTAATATATCACTTGTACGAGGTAAAGAAAGAAAGAAAGAGAAAGAAAGAAAGAAAGAAAAGGAAGGAAGGAAGGAAGGAAGGAAGGAAGGAAGGAAGAGAAAGAAAAGAAAGAAAGAAGGAAAAAGAAAGAAATAAAGAAGGAAAGAAAGAAAGAAAGAAAGAAAGAAAGAAAGAAAGAAAGAAAGAAAGAAAGAAAGAAAGAAAGAAAGAAGGAGAGAAAGAAACTTTATTTGATTATAATTCCTGAGTGTTAGCTCTCTTTATGTCATCTGCTTTCTCTGATATTATTAATTTATCATTGTTCACTCTCTCTAGTTATGGTTCACATAAAATCCAGTTGGTTCAAACTTCAGACCAGGAAGTTTTACAATGGATTGTGTAAAATTAGTAAATACCAGATTGTTTTTGTTTATGGATAACTTCCTCTGTGGGTAATAGGTTATCATAGCAAAATTTGTGCAAAGTTTTTACACTGTGAACCAAATTCTTACCCCTTTGTTTAGGAGTCTTTTATGAATGAATGTGGAGCATTCAAGAATTATGATTTGCATGCCATGTATCTGGTATCTGAAAGTTGTAAATCATCTTACAGGCTTTTAAAAATTAGAAGTAATGTATTTATGTTCAAATATGATGTTGTAGCTTATGCTGAAAGTTTTCTTAGTGTCACACAAGAGATGCATTCTTTGTGAACATTTTATATCAGATATCTGTGAATTTTGTTTTCCCTAAAACAAAAATGAAATTTAAAATTCTGTTCTATAATTTGTAGTCTTGTTTAAGGAATGAGTAATTTATATAAAATTAGTAACTTTATAATGTACATCTAATTTTAAATCATCTCTGATTTATATTGGCTATTTGAATTTATAAAATATATTTTCTAGAAACTCAGAAATAATGTTTTGCTATAATCCACTATACAATAATTTTAATTGGAGGTTCATGCAAATGTATATTTTTTGTCTATAAAGATCTATTTATTGTTTTGGTAAAAATTTTTTTTGGTTTAATAACTTTAAGATCAGTTGCCCTCATCTTTAACTTGATTTATATGTGTATGTAAATGTTATCTTTGTTGAGTAATTACTGTGAAAAATTATAATGTTAACAGAAATAGTATAATATAATGCAGTGCATTTTAATGCATTCTTTCTTCCTCAGGCATTTTCAAGAAGTTTTCTTAGGTTTTCCCTTAAAACACTGAAAATTTACTAAATATTCTAGGACAATTCAATTGTACTACCAACTTTCTTCAATTGTAAAATTCTGCATTTTAAAGGATTTTTTAATTCAGTCTTCCAAATAAATTACTTCTAGTCGGTTTGGAAAACACCTGTTTTTTTTCTCTTTTTGTTGTTGCATGTGATGTGATCTAATATATTGGATTTAAGCAGTGAAACTTGCAAATTTTGATATTTGTCATGAGGGAAAAAATGTATCGGGTAGTAGCTTATAAATTTAAGAAAAAACCCAGACATTATTATTTTTTGGAACTTTCCATTTTTGTGGGTTCTACTGCTCTATAATTATTCCTGTGCAACATGTCAGTACTATGTTCATGTTTGTATAATTGTCATATTTTCTTTTTTTCCCTTCTGATAGGCACTCATATCTTCTCTTTGCTTAGTGTGTGTGTGTGTGTGTGTGTGTGTGTGTGTGTAGTATGTGTGTGTGAATACCTGTGTGTTCTTGGCGTATTGTCGTGACATGTTCGAAACGTGTTAAGATCCTTTCATCATCTATATTAGTATCCTGAATAATCAGTAAAATAACTGTAAAAATACTTACAAAAGATGGTGATAATCACATTGAAATATTTACATTTCCTTTTGATTTATAGTGTCCTACAGTTTTCACTGACTTCTAACATCTCTTTTCTAAGGTAATACTTGAATCTCCGCTGCACACATGGCCTAACAATTGTGTTGGCATAACTGCCTTTGGTTGAGCTGAAAGGTGCGTACATGCTTTACATAGACCATGCAGATGAGGCAGTGAGGGTATAACACAGTGGGGGTAAATCATGATAAAGTGGGATCTGGGAGGTAGAAGAAAGGGCAAAGGGAGAAGCTTCTTTTTGGGCACCTGAGAGAAACTTCTGTGAATGGCCTGACCATAGGGGCAAGTGAAGGAAGTATAAGCTGAGGTCCTGGGGCCAAGAGATGTAGCCTCAGGGCTCTGAGTATAGAGTATCCTCGCAATCTAATTCTTTTAGGATGAATGGCATTCTGTGTCTGTCCTGTTATGCACTGAAATCCATCTTATTAAATGAGATTGTGTAATGTATGTGCCCATATTCATGTAACTCTTCTACATTGTCTCATTATGGGTTTTTCCCAAAAATAATATACAACGGCATTCTTTGCAGGGGTCTTTGGATTTCTGTAAGAAAGTATATAATAGCATAGCTCTGTGGATCAAACATTTTACCATAAATTGGAGAGTTCTATTTTTAAACTCTGTTATAAATTTGTTGTCATTCACATCATAGTGTCCTCAATGCCTAGCACAGTAACTGGCAAGTATTTTATGTCTAGTAAGTACTGGTCAATGAGAAAGTTGGCTTTATATCCTTCATCCCTCTTTTCTGGGACTACTTCTTCCTACTCCCTTCTGGGACATATAGCATAATAATTTTTTATATAATGTCAGCAAAGTTTAAGGATAGGGATGTCAGGATTTCAGAATCAGTCTCTTCTACCTGTAGTTCCCTTCCTTTTATTCCTCTTCTGTAAATCCTATGATCATTTTGGGGCCCAGCTCTCCAAACTTGGGAGATCCCCTCAGCTGAACGACATCCCTCTCGGCTCTGACTCCTTGAGGCCATCTGCTTTCTACCTCCTTACAAGCTTGATGCTCTGCTTTCTACCACCCTGAGCTTTCCAAGCGAGTTTACCATCCGTGTTCCTCTTGGCAATGATCCAGCAGCTGGTTGTGCCATTTGACCATAGTAGGTGATCAATGAAATGCAGCAATTGTTCTTGTCTCTCTCTATGAGTGTTATGGAATCAAGCAGGCACAGACAGACCAGAACAGTGTGGCATAAATAGAATAACATCTGAAAAGTTGAGGACAGTGTTCCACTTTGCTTAAATAGGAAAGAACCAGGTTGTCCTGTTACTTTCTGTGGATTTGTTATGTTTTCTCTTGCGTAGAAGATATTAGTCACTGAAAACATATTTGTCTGAAAGAAAATGTGTTCAGATAAATTTCTAAATTTGACTGAAAGACAAATTCTAAAATCTTACCTGGAAAAATACCGACGTAATTTTCTGCATTTCCTCCCCCTGCAAATTCCAGTTAAACAATTTTTCTTCAAAAAGAGCAAGTACTAAATTATGAGATCAATTAGAAACTACATAGCCCAGAACTGAGAAAGATTGCTAATTTTATTGAACAATGTCTTTAATATCTATGTGAGTGTATGTGAAAGGAAAGAATCCTTGATTTCTAAGTCAAGAGCCTGTGTTTTATTCCTAGTTCTTCCTCACAGCAATGCTCACTGTTCCCCCAGTTATAGTCATGTAACCTTTCTGACTGTCAGTGTCTATGCCTATTAAGTGGGTTTGCTAATCATTTAGGAAGATGGTATGAAAACAGTTTGGAGAGAGGCAACAGAGAGTTTTACCTTTGCAAGAGAAGATCTGGAAGAGTAATTGAGGTTGCTGGTCTGTGGGTCAGAAAACCTGAAATTTAACCTGAGTTGGCCATGAACTACCTGTGTGACCTTGGGCAACACACTAAAGCCCCGAGACCTTAAGGTCTTTGTCAATAAAAAAGATGATAAGACTCAACGATTCGTATAGGTGCTGCTGCAGCTTGAAAATGCTATCGTCTGGCACCATCATTCTACATCTGTTCTTATAAATGCCCTAAATAAGAACAGTGCCAGTGGATGGGACTCTGATGTTAGCAACCCAAAGAGGGGTCTGGACTTCAAATGTGAAATATGTTGGGGCTCTCTAACATGAGTCTCTGGATTTTCAAGACAATAGACATGAATACCTCGGGGAAAAAAAATTAGAAAAATTCACTAGATGGGGCGAGAGGAGCCAGGCTTTTAATTACTGGGCTAAAACTAAATGTGATGGATTAAGTCAATCAACCCTCATTAATAAAACGTGATAAGTAAATTACAGTAGTACTCACAGAGCTGGGATACTAAAGGTTAGAAGTCTTGGCTAATCACAGCAATTCTTTAAAGATACCATGAAGCATAACTTTGGGAGATGTGACATATCTGTAAACCATTGAAAATGTGAGTGGCAGCCAGTGTCCTGTGAGGCAGTGGGAAGTGGTGGTGGGTGGGGGTGGGGGGGTCGGGAGAGTAAAAGGCAGTATTCTGTGAATCTGAAGAGTTCCAGAAATATCAGAAATCCTGAGAACTGCCGATCCAAAACGTGTGCAGAGGAACAGGCTATGGTCCCTGTGTTGTTTTCTACTACGTTGGCTCACACGCACAGTTGGCTTGAAGGTCTTCCCTAGATGTGCAGGGACATTTATGCAGTTGGAACCAGAAGCCTGGCCACAATGTGACCTTGGAGTAGGTTACTAAACTTTCAGAACCCCAGTTTCCCTCACCCATAAAGTAGGGATACAATTATCTGCTATAATAAACCGGGGTAAGAATTAATTTTCTACTTTGTGCATTTTGCATTTAACAGACCTTTAATAAATATTAGTATGCAACCAATATCCCTTTCATGAAATCACACTTCCTATTCTATCTCTTTTTAAAGACAGCTAACCCTTTGACCAACAAGATTTTCTTTTTTAAACTGGTTTGAAACATCTACCCATTGCAGGAGGAACAACCCCAGAAATAGTACACACCAAACATCTTAGGCTTTGACAAAACCACAACGGTCTCTGGGTATGTGACAGATGGAGGAGAGAGTGGGTTGTCTCACCTGAGACGTTACCCCAGTACTGCTCAACCTTCTCCATCTATTCCCAGCCCCCCCCCCCGCCTCCCCCCCCCCCCCATCTTCCTCACCCTTTTCCTTCCATGTGGCTCTCCGTTCTTCATTCCCACTGCTCTGGTGTGACCCATACTTGCTGACATTTGTCTTAAAAGCCATGCATTCTGTTGCTTTCCACTCTTCCACAGTCCCTGGTTCCCACTCTTTTCCCTTTAAGAGCTGTTTGTCATCCTCTCAATCTCTTCTCTGTCAACCTTGCCTTCTGAGCTTAGCAGAAGTTTATTTGTCCTTAGACAACCTTGTATTTCCTATCCCATACTCTCTCCCTAGAAGCATGCAAGGGGAGATACCTCACTTCCCCTATCCTACCCTCTTTTTTCTTTTTTTTTTTTTTCAACTTCCCAGGTCTGTGTCCACAGTTCAAATCACTGCTCACTAGTGTCAGACACTCCATTGTTATCCCATTTCTCTCAGAATAAAATTGCAGTCTTGCCCTGCACCACTTCTGCTCTGATTCTTCTCATCACTCTGCCCCTTGCTTCCTCTGCGGCAGCCATACTGGCTTCTTTAGTGTTTCTCAGACCTACCAAGCACATTCATGCCTCTGAGGTTTGCATTTGCTGGAGTTTTTGTTGTTGTTGTTGTTGTTTTTTGCTGAAATGCTCTTCACCCACACATAAGCATGGCTGTCTTCCTTACTTCCTTCAGGTCTCACTCAGAAGTCATCAGAGGGACGTTCTCTGACCACCCTACATGAACTGCATCTACTCCCATCTATCTTATTTCACTTTGTTTCTTTTCCTTAGCACTTATCATACTCTAACACATTATAGGCTTATTTGTTTATTTGTTTAGTGTCAGTCTCCCCCCACCTCCAGTATATAATCTACAGAAGAGCTCAAAATTTGTTTTATGTTCTCTTGTATCACTAAAATAATTCCTTGGCACATAGTGGGCAATAAATATTTGTCAAATGAATGAATAAATGATCTCTCCTCTTACCCAACCTCACAACTAGCCCATTGTTGGCTAGCTGACAGCTTATTAATGAAAATAACTCTCTATAATACATAACTTTAGGGAAATCCTTCTGAATTTATGTATTTTACATGCAACCAATATTCTGCTAGGGGCTTCAGCTGAAATTGTTCACAAAAATGTTACTTAGGGATAATTTGATTCAACACACCACAGATTAAGTGTTATCTAAAATTATTGCCACTATAAAGTCAGTATATTCAGTTAATTGAAATTATACTGGAATGTGTGTCTTACACTGGAATGTGTATATAACAAATGTGAATTTTGTTTAAAATACTTGTCTCTCCTCATATAAAGAGTAGGAAGAAGTTTGGAAGCCAGAGGTGAGCAGATTCAGGTCTCAATCCATCATGATTTTTTCCTACCATATTACAAATCGAGAGTCTTGCAAGCCCGGTAAGAGCCAATGAGGTGTAGCTCAGTGCTTAAGAATCGCATCACAGGAGCCAGGCTTTGGTGATTCAAATCCAGGTCCTGCCACTGAGCTGTTTGTGTCCTCTGGTAAGTTACTTAACTTCTCTGAAACTTGGTTTCTTTATCTGGGTTAAGACTCCCTGCCTCTATGGTTGTCCTGAGGATTTAATGAGTTAATCCATGTAAAGCACTTAACAGGATTGGCACATAGAAAGTACATAGTTAGTTATGATTATTACTAATATTCCTCCTGATAAAACAGCTGTCACTTCTTAGGAGTTTTACTGTCCTTTTTCCTGGGCACCTGGCCCAGGATTTACTGCACAGTACTCTGTGTTCAATCGGTACAGCCACCACACCCTTGGATCCCTTGCTACTAGTGATATATGCAGTCTTCTCCCTTCTTACTTTTCCCCTCCCTTGCTCCCTTGCTCCCTCCTTCTTTCCTTTCTTCTCTCCTTTCTTCCTCCTTTCCCCTTCCCTCCCTCCCTCCCTCTCTCCTTCCTTCCTTCCCTCCCTCCCTCCTTCCTTCTTTCCTTCCTTTCTTCCTTCCTTCCTTCCCTCCTCCTCTTCCCTCCCTTTCTTCTCATAAATCTTGCCTTTTCTTACTTTCTCCTACACTTCCTCTCTCATACATTGCAGTCTGTTCTGCATTAGCTGTCAGTCCTCTCTCCATTCTTCTGTTGTTTCTGCTCTCATTCACAGGAGGGAAAAGACCTGTCATGTCACCAGGAAGAATCCCCAGAAGCAAATCTTTCAGGCTGTCACTTCCTGGGTAGAATTTTGTTCTTTCAAGCAGCTTCTGCTTTAGACATCTGAGGCCCTTTATCAAAGACTGTTTGCTGCTCAAGTTGATCAGAAATGCCATCTCAGCACTTTTAACCCATGTGTGGGTTATACCAGCAGCATCCAGTGCTTTTGAAAACATTGACTTGTCTTATCAACAATCATGGGCTAACCATAAAATCGACCATAACCAATTGTATTGCTTGCTGCTCCTAGGGGGCATGGATGAAATAATGTGGTTACTTTGATGCCTAATAAAATTCAATTCCAGTGATGGTGAGAATGTAGGAAGGAATGAAAGACATGTTCAGTGCAAATGTGTATTTTTTCCTCTTTGTCCTATTAGATTAGGAACTCCTTGAGCAAAAGGACCATGTCCGCTACCTTCATTTTTAATGTTTGGGATGAGTGCTCAGCTTAGTGCCTTCCTCACAATACATGCTCAATAATGAAACACTCCCTGCTTCCTGAATTTTTGCTTTTCAAGTACTAGACAAATGTGGTAAAAAATTCTGAGTACACAAAGGCTGAAAGAATAAACCCATGAGTGAGTGCAGTGCTTTATGTTGTTGTCATTCATGTAGCTTTGTGAAACATAAAATTGTAAGACTAAATTGTCAGGCCGGTAAAAAAAAAAATTTATCTCAAATCTCAATGATCCTGTAAACTTTTACAACATATCTCTGTGGCAATAATTACAGTAGACCCCCCCTTTCGTGGTTTCACGTTCCACAGTTTCAGTTACCTGTGGTCAAGCTTTGTCAGAAAGCAGATAATCCCCCTCTGACCTATCGTCAGAAGGCCAGTAGTAGCCTAACGCTATGTCACAATGCATATGTCATTCACCTCACTTCGCCTCCTCATGCAGGCATTTTATCATCGCACATCATTACAAAAAGAAAGGTGAGTACAATACAATAAGATATTTTGAGAGAGAGAGAAAGCGAGAGAGATCACATTCACATAGCTTTGTTATTATTGTTCTATTTTGGTAAGTTATTATTGTTAGTCTCTTACTGTGCCTACTTTATAAATTAAACTTTATCATTGGTATGCATGCATAAGAAAAACCAGTATAATGGGGCTTGGTTATATCTGCAGTTTCAGACATCCACTGGGCGTCTTGGAACATAACCCTGGTGGGTAAGTTGGGGCAGGAGAGGACTACTATACTGTAAATTATAGTGATATAGAGATATATCTTAATTCTCTCTCTTAATTGTTAAACTCTTCGGTGAACTAGTTTCTACTGTTGTGCTATACACATCATATGCTTTCAATACCTGTTTGCTGAATAAATTAATGAATGATTAAATGGATGATGTTAGACTTCCACTCATTCAGAATATTCAAAGAGGTTTTCCGTAATTCAATTAAGTAAAAAAGTTACTATCTATATGATATGTATGGATTGACATTAAAATATAAAATTACAGGAGCACCTGGGTGGCTCAGTTGGTTAAGTGTCTGACTCTTGATGTCAGCTCAGGTCATGATCTCACAGTTGTGAGATGGACCCCCATGTTGGGCTCTGTGTTGACAGTGTGGAGCCTGCTTGGGATTCTCTCTCTCTCCCTCTCTCTCTGCCCCTCCTCTGCTTGCTCTCTCTCTCTCTCTCAAAAGAAATAAATACACACATACATACATACATTTGCATGAGTCAAAATTATACCAAACATAATGTTATTTCTTATGATTCAAAAGGCACTTCAAGATCTTTAACTTTCAAGATTAAGAGAAGCCAACTGGTCTCCTAAAAAAGTATATTCATCTCTTGTTTTGGTCTATCAATAGTTTACTATGACTTTTAAATAAATCTGTTTTGTCAAGTTGTATGGATTCTGAATAAAAAGAAGTTTTATATTCTCATTGGAAAGAGTTTAGAAGGCTAAAGTACCTTGAGAAAGACAATATAACATTGAACCAAAGTGATGAAAATGATTGTATTTAATTTTTTTAATACATTTGTATCTCGACATATTACATTTCTAGACCAAAATGGTTTGTACATCTCTGTTGCTTGAGCAGGAGGAAATCATTACAATGAAAAGAGTTATTGAAAATGGTCCATGTTGTGTAATTCCCAGGATAAATGGGCTGAGTAGCAAATATTTCTGTTGTGAACTGTTTTATACCAAAATGTGCATTATTAAACCCATTTGTTGAGCACATTGAAAGATCGAATATCTTCCTAACTCGACACTGGAAAATGTTTATTTGCCATTCCTCTCCTTCCTCTGCTCTGATCTTGTTAGATATTGTCTCTGGGTTTTCTGGAATCCATCCATATTTAGAGGGGAAAAAAAATCATAGCTGTAGAAACCAGAAAAACAGAATTTACAATTTATAAACACATATTTTTAACAAGATCATAAGAAATTTAAAATAGCTTACATAATAGAAACAGCATGTAGGAAAATATATAGAACGATGTGGTGGGTGACTATTTTTTATACCATCATAAGGATCCTATACATTTGAAGAACACAAAAACAGTAGTCATCAGGCTATAAGAACTTGAATGTAGCAGAAGTATGATAGTGATCAGGATGGTTTTGGGGTGATGTTATGCCCCTTTGATTTTATAAATAGGTTACTTTATGCATGCTGTGTACTTAAGTTATATACATTTAATTGTTGCCCTTTAAAACACCGTGTGTGCAATCAAGTTGTTTTTATTTCACTTAGAGTAATCATATGTGGGCCTGGTTCCATCTTACAATTACTTCCAAAAAAAGAAAAAAAAAAAAGCTCTGTTGTTGAAAAATTAATACAGCACCGAAGACTAGAGTCAAAGGTAATAGCAACAGCTGGAATGGAAGAGGCAGTAAGCAGTTTTCCTCTTTGACGATCCTTTTCTTCTCCAGTTAATGCCATTTACCTAGAGTCAAACTGGAAGTAAAACATGCAGGTATAGATTTATCTATTTATCCATTCATTCAATAAATATCTATTGAGTGCCTACCACGTGCCAGCTTAGTACTCAGCATGGGGACATGTTATAAAAAGTTTTATTTATTTTTTTATTTTTAAATTTTATTTAAATTCAAGTTAGTTAACATATAGTGTAATAATGATTTCAAGTAAAACGTTTTTTTGGCTTTTATTTTTTTTAAGTTTACTTATTTTGAGAGAGAGAAAGCACAAGCAGCAGAGGGGCACAGAGGAGCAAAGACAGAATCCCAAGCAAGCTCTGCACCATCAGGACAGAGCCCGATGTGGGGCTCAAACCCATGAACCATGAGATCACCACCTGAGCTGAGATGAAGAGTTGGACAGTTAATGACTGCGCCACCCAGGAACCCCTCAGGTAAAAAGTTGTAATATGATGTTGGGCTTCTGGAGAGACCTTGAGGTGAGAATTGGAAGTCAGATAAATGGTGTTAAAAGTGCCTTTGAAGCAGATGTAAATTGAAGGAAGTTAAATGAAGAGACAGGTGTATTTTGAGATGTGGGGGGGATATGAGACCTGTTACATTCAATTGCTTCAGGAAGTCTCTGCTATGAATGACACAGGAAGGTTATATGAGATTTTGAGGTACATGGGAGAGAATTATGTGTGCAGAGCCGTGGAGGAGAATATTCTCGGCACTGAATCAGGGATTGTTGTTGGCATTGTGGCACAGTGGTAGGGAGCATGTGTGTGTTACAGTGAGTCAGAGTCATCCCAGCCTTTCTCCAGCAATGCTCTTGGGCATGCACAGAACACTGGACCGCATGTATGACATAGGTTTGCCCACTGACATGGTGGGTCACAAGAATATGACAGGGACCTCAGTGGGGAGGGCAATAATAGGCTGGCAAGAGTGTTTATGGATGGATTAAACTATGAAGGATTGAGTGTTTATTAAACTCAGTGAGCAGAAAGCAGGGAGAAGGTTGGGAAGGGGAGGAGTGCAGTAGCACATATGGGGGTTGTGCATCAAAAACAAATAGTGCCTATAATGGTTAAATTCAGGGATGATCTTGCTGATGCATGGCTGAAGTAGGGTGGAGTTGGAGGATTGCAGGGAACAAGATCATGAGCCTCTACAGCTGAGGTAACTGATGGGTCCCCCAGCATGAATTTTGAAGTTGTCAGAAAGTGGTGATGAGGAATGAGGATGTGGAGGAAGATCATAAACCAGGTGCTATATTCATTTAGAAAGATGGAAATGGATCTCATGTGAGTTCAGTAAACAACAGCTGTGGTGCCTTTAAGATGGTGGAACAGAGAAGTGGTGTCAATTTTAAATGAGGAGAAAAAAGAAGTGGACAGTTGAGCAGCCCAAAAATTTAAAGCCTGGCCCTGTAAATTACTGGAAGAAAAATCCCAAGAGGGCCAGAATTTATTTTGGAGACATCCATATATTATATGCAATCAGCCACATTTTTTCCTAGGTTCATTCAAATACATGTTATTTTGTTGTTGTTGATTTGATTATTCATCATTACGGATACTGTCTTGGGTAAGAAAAAGATGTTATTTTATATTCTGTCTTGATTCCTTTCTAACACTTCTTTTATAGTATTTTTTCATGGTTTCTCAGCTTTAAAAATGTCAAATACTGGGAGGATACACTTTCCCAAATATCAGATACTCGAGGCTTTTACATATATCAAGAATAAGATCCAGTTGGCAGAACCAACTAAACTAGAGAGTATGTTATTTTTCAGAGTAATCCCCTGTATCTGAAAGGAAAACACTGTAGTAATCCTTTTTTTCTTTCTAAATACCATAATTTAGTTAATCCTACTTATATAAGCATAGTCTTGGGCTGGTTTTCAAAACCACCATTATATTAAGTATGTAAAATACAACTGATATGATTGTCGAAATGTGTACTTTTTGCATTAGAATAGAGAACACCAATTTTTATGAGTTTCCTGACACACAAATAAGTGTTCTGATAACTTTACAGACATATTAGTATATTCATAGATATTCTGATTATTGCAAAGCCATGTATTTTGCATGGGTAGCTACCTAATTTGTTCACAAAGCTTAGCGAATGCTATTTAAATCATAATATAATAAACCTCTTCCAAGGAAGTTATTTAGTAGGGGCAGCAGATCCTGTCAGTAAAGGTTGACATTGGCAAACACCTGTCCTGTAGAGTTAAGTGCCCAGAGGCAGGTGTTCTTACATTTATTATGCTTCTATTGTGCTTTTCATCAGTACTATAACACCTAACTGAAAATGTTGATAATTTGAAAGATTTCTTAGTGCTTTATCAGTAAGAGCACACACACCCCATTCATTCATTGAGATGAATTTATTACTTTTCAGTCATTATTTAAGTAAACCAAGTCCATGAAATTCCAAAGTAAGATATTACCACTTTCCCACTTTCCTGCCTGCAGTGTTAATTCTCCTTTGGAAGACAGTCATCTTGCCTGCTGGATCCTTCTCTTAGTCTGACTCTGTTTGATATGAGATCAAAGGGCTTTCATTTTCTGTATCAATTAGGCTGGCTGTCTTGTCTCAATGAGATTAAGTAGCCTCTGGAGAGTAGTGACACCAGAACAGCCATAGATGAGCTGATGGTTAGCATACAATATGGCTGTCTTAATTCTTTCTAAATGATAGTTTGTCTAGTCTGATGTCTCTCTTTTATGGTCGTGTCTGAAGCTCATTTGTTCAGGGCAACCATGCAGCACACACCAGACCTGATAATCAGTAGTTTGAGTTTCTAAAATGGCTGGAGAGACACATCAATTCTCTCCCAGGCTTATGATGTTTCCCATACTAAGGCGAAGTCCAAGTTTGGTTGTTGTGCCTTTTTATATTTTTTATTTTTGGTAGGATACCAAGTACTAGAATATTTTACTCCAAATAAAATGTAAACCTTACACCCAAAATTTGCCTTGAAGTTGCTTAAAGGAAGCATTATCAAAAGCATTTGTGGAACCCCAAGCAAAGCTATGTAAGCCCAGTATTAGTCCTGCTCTATGTAGATTCTTCTGTATCTAGAAGCTTGTGGAGAAACTGAAGCAATGTGTTTAAACGTGTTTATTAAGACAATGGTGTTTATTAACAACAAGACACTGGTGTTTATTAACAACATCCTCTCTCAGTATATTCACGCTCTTTTCACCTTCAGAGATTTCCTCACCAGCTGCCTTGTCAAAAAAAAAAAAAAAAAAGATCGTCAGGGATAAACTCACTGATGTGGCCTTCCTCACCATCTTCAGACTTTTCTCTCGGCTTCAACATGTGCTTCCTTCTTCCTTATTATCCCAGAAGAAAATATTCCGCCACTTTCCAAGCCTTGGCTTTCACCCTGAGCCCCCAGAATCTAGCTTCCTCAGTTATCTCCCCTCCTCTCATGTACCCTTTCTCTTCTGGGTACACCCATGTGCTCGAGACTCCACCAGACGTTAAAGAAATAAAAAACAGTGACAAAAACAACCACTCTTTCTTTAGCTCAACTTCCTTTTTTTCTGGGCTAATGCCTTACATTTCACCTTTTCATCATCAAATTCTCAAGAAAGAAGGCTACATGACTTCTTCTATTCATTAGGTCCTATTCTCTTTTTTTTTCTTTTTCTTTTCTTTTCTTTTTTCTTTTTTTGAATAATAAACACCTCTTTTACATGACCGAAGACAGGAGGGAGGAAGATTTATTTGCCTTTTCAGGCTTTGGTTTTCCTCAGCTAAAACTCTAGCTCCTTGGGCACTTAGCCATCTACTCAGCCACACCGGCCTGGGCTTGAAGTGATGCACACAAGAAGCTTGGCCTCCTGGAACTGCTCCTCCGGAAGACAAAAATATGGAATGCTTCATGAATTTGTGGGTCATACTTGCGCTGGGGCCATGCTAATCTTCTCTGTTAATCATTCCAATTTTAGTATAGGTGCTGCCAAAGGGAGCATGGTCCTATTCTCTTTTTAATTCCCTGCCATCGGATTTCTGCCCCCACCCTACTGCTGTCACCAAGGTGGGTAAGAACATTGAGTTACCACTCCATGGACACTATCCTACTAGCCTCTCTTCTCCATTTGCCACTAACTGTTACTATCTCCAGACGGAAAGTCTTCTTCTCTTCTGAGTTCTGCCTCACTTCCTCTCCTGGTCATCCTCATGTATCCTTCTAAGTGTTTTGCCTCTTCCCTTATTTTTTTGTCCCTCGGTCCAGCCCTTAGAAGTTGGGGTTCCCTAGGGTTTCTTTCTCACTTGTTTCTTCTCCTTCCGCTAGTCCCCTTCACCCTTAGGCAATCTCATGCTTTGGCTTGATTTCTCCTCCATCAGTAGATCTGTATCTCCAACTACTCAAAGGAATTCCCTTTGAAGCACCTAAAAATTCAACATCTGGTGAAGAATTGAAATGACACTATCCCTACAATTTGTTCACAGAAATGTCTTCTCCCTTTCTCCCTAGCTCAGCCAAAAAAAAACCCTGTCATTCTCCCAGAGTGAACTGTGACCTTCCTCTAAATTCCTTACTTCCTTTCAGTTCTACCTCTTGAGAAACCTTCTCCTGCCCCTTCATTTTTCATTCCACTGCTTCAGTCTAGATCAGAGCTCATCACCTCACACCTGGAAGGTCACATCCAGGTGACCTTAGTCATATTTATACAGCTTTTCCTTAGTCATATTTATACAACTAGATCTGATCACGTCACTACCAGGATCAAAAACTTTCTTCAATTTCCATCTGCCTACAGGATATACTTTAGCCCAACCTCCTTTGTGCAGCATAAGATTCCCTTCAGAATATAGCCAAGTCTGATTTTCTAATTACTCTCTGGTCTTCCACTGCCATATGCCTTTACACACTCCAGAATGTTCCTCATTTGTGCCTTCATACTTAAGATCAAGGTGCTCCTTTTCCCTAGAATGCTCATGTTTCTTCTCTCCTCTTCTGTCTGGCAAATCTCGATTCTACTTTTATGTGGAGTTGCAGTGTCACCTCCTTTCTATTACACTCATCTTTGCTGACTGCAGCCTCCACCCCATTCCCACTGCTGTCACAAAACTAATTCTTATGTTGGGGTTCCATAGCATTTTATGTCTGCTTCCACTTAAAGTCCTTCCCTCATTGTCTTATAGCTATTTTTCTGTTACTCTCTCTCCCCTACTGGGCTACTAGCTCTTCTAAAGCCATGTTCACCTTTCCTGCTATGCCAAAGATGCTCACCTTGTCCTCAAGATGAAACAGAAAGCCTTAGCTGAGTGCCTCAGGCAGCATTAGTGGTCCTCTGTCCTGCCACAATTTTCTATTCATGTACTCTATTACAGCACTATTATATTGAAATTGTACGTGTACTTTCCATTTCTTCCATTAGACTGAGAGTATGTCAAAGCAAGGACCTCATCTTATTCATCATTGCCATCCAAATGGTTAGCACAGTGCCCAGAACACAATAGGTACCAAATAAATGTTTGTTAAATCATCTGTCATGCCCCTAAGTCTTTATTAGTCTTTTGTTTTGAATAGCTATATAAGATACATTTTTTTTTTTTCAACTTTTTTTTTTTTTTTTTTTTTTTTTTTTTTTTTTTAATTTTTGGGACAGAGAGAGACAGAGCATGAACGGGGGAGGGGCAGAGAGAGAGGGAGACACAGAATCGGAAACAGGCTCCAGGCTCCGAGCCATCAGCCCAGAGCCCGACGCGGGGCTCGAACTCACGGACCGCGAGATCGTGACCTGGCTGAAGTCGGACGCTTAACCGACTGCGCCACCCAGGCGCCCCTATAAGATACATTTTTAAATGCCTATTAATATACTATGAATATTCACCTATAATGACTACCACCTGCAGAGATCATTGAAAAATCTCAGTTGCTAGAGACAGATCACACTAAGTTAGTAGAAAACAATCTTGATTTGTGGGAAGCTGAGCCTCAGAGAGTGCTGAATTAAAAGGGAAAGAGTGAGCCATGTCATGCCAATGGCATTGGCATGCCAATAACAGTGCTTACTCATGGCATTGGCATGCCAATAAATATGTAACATCCCACAGCATGGAGTTATTATTTTTATAATAATTAGCCTCATCAATTAGAAAAGAGAAAGTCAAATAGAAGGTAACTGAAGTTACTTAACAAATTTATGCTAAAAACCAACTTAAAAGCTACACTAAAAATTCCCTTAGTCCCCAGAACCATAGTGTTTCTGTAGAGGGTCTTCCTATTAGAGTTTCCCCATAATTGTCAAGTTATAGGACAAAAGAAAGCATCTTATTTTTAATCAGCTGAGGTTGGTGTGAGGGTGAACTGGAGAAACATGGGGGAGGCAAGGATCAAGGAAAACCAGCTCTTCTCTCTTCCCCTACATTGCCTACCCTTGTGGATTTGCACAGATAATGTCTATTCATTGTTTAACAATCAGTCAACATGGTTAAGCTCCTGGGCTATAAATTGGAACAGAAATCTGAGGTGAGTCTGGCTTCAGAGCTCTCACTTTCTATGCCCTAACAAACTGAGTTATTTTGTGAATGCTCTAGTACCTAGTTAGATGATTTAAATCATTAGTAATATAAATTGGTAGTTATGTTAATAAGATAACTCCACATTTTCTTTTAGCAAAATAGGGCTGTTTCAGCCAACCCAATATATTTTTTCCCTTTCCTTTCCCCATTCCTCCCCGCTTGAATCAGGTTGTGATATGTTATAGGTATTTCCCAATAAATTACCAACCCCTATACAAACATTTTTTACTTAGCCCATATCCTGCTTCCTACACTCTTTTAAGTTTTATTTATGAATCACTCAAAATTTTACTCATTCCAGAAACTACACATTTACTTGTTAGTATATAACAGCCATTCTTCCTCCTTTATTTGCAATATTTTTAACATCCATTCTAAATGAACTCACCATTGCTTATCCTGGTTTGCATAATTATAGCTGGCTCTTATGTGTAATTATCAAAACTCTTTTATTCTTTCTTTTTCCCTTCCTCATCCTTTTTGCTTTTTGTAGAGGGTGAGGAGTTGGGGAGAGTTAGTTCTCTCACAGGAAGAAGGCACCTGACCGTGAGGGCACTTCACAGCTCATTAATTATCTATTGGGCATTGGCTCATTTAAAAAGTATGAGGCAGGTTGGGATTTGAGATTGGAGGAACCAGGGTGGAAAGCAATTTGTGTTAGAAAAAAATCAAGATGAAGAACCCTAGGCTCAGAGATGTCCCAGGCTTGCAAGAGGATTTTGGATTGGGGAATTTTTAGCAGCTTTTGAAAGATGAAGAAAGAATTCCTAGTATGCTAGAAATAGGAAGCAATGCTTCACGTTTAAGAAGAATTAATTCCACTTCACCCAATGAGATGAAAATTGGGAATTTACATAAAGAGGTAGTTTAGACTAAAATTATAAGAAGCTTCTTGGGAATGAAAACATAATTGATTATGAAGGGCAGATGGAATGCTGTCCTTTCCAATCTATAAAAAATATAAATAAATATATATGTATAATAAAGATACAATTTAATAGGCCATTTTAATTGTGGCTTTAAAAGAATTCAAACAATACAAAACAATGAAAAGTAATTCCCCCTCTTTCCTTTCTTAATCACCATCTCCCTTACCCTCTCCTTTCCCCATAGTTCCCTTGGTTGGACAAAACCACCATTATTGAGTTATTTATCCTTCTGGAGAAATTCTTTGCATTTACAAACATATATGTGTGTTAGTTATTCTTCATTTCACCGCATGAATGATAGCATACTATATGCACTGTCTGCACCTTACTTTTTCCTCTTGTTGAGGTTTCTTAGAGATCTTTTCCTTATGAGTCCATATAGAGTTGCCTTATGCTTTACAACCACTGCAAAATTTAATTAACCATTCCATTCTGATGGACATTGAGGTTGTTTACATTCTTCTGCTGTTACAAAACTATACTGCATCAGAGTAGAGCAGAAAGAACATGAAAACCTCTTGATGGGAGCATTGGAGGCAAGGTAGGACAGAATGAACTGTTTTCACATGAACCAAATGTTTTTAGGTCCTGCTTCTCTGTGTGCCTCATTGCCATGCATAAATAGGAGGAAACACACAGGAGCTCTATGAAAGGGCCACTTACTGTTGTTTTCCTATTAGGTTAGGCACGTTTCCACTGTGTGGAGTTATTATGTAAAGTACCCCAAGTCTTTTATGGCAGTGGGGGTACATGTTAGGAACATACGCAAGTTATATCAGGAGAGAACGATGTTGTGCAAAGAGCATTGGTTTGGGTCACAAGAACTTGGTTCAAGCCTTAGCTCTGCATTTTATTGGTGTGATCGTTGGAAGACCTTTTAGTTTCTCCAAGCCTTATTTTCTTCTTCTGTAAAATACAGATAATAGTACCAAACTCATGTTTCAAAGATTTAATGAGATAATGCTTATGAAGTGATTCTATAAACCAGTGGTTCTCAAACTTTAAACAGTTTCTGATTCAGAAGGTCTGGAGTAGATAGACCTTAAGAATTTACATTTCTGATAAATTCTCATGTAATACTGACACTGCTGGTCTGGGACCAGAATTTTGAGAAACACTGGTATAAGCCATAACAAACTGATAGGTGGTGTTACAATTTTTGTCACTATAGTTATTACCCAAGAAAGAACACTACCTTTACATGTGCCTTTAGAGAAGTGAGAGAGGTAATGGTGTTCATCTTTGAATTAAAATAAAAATTCTGCCAGTCAATCGATTACAGAAATTTCTAAAGAAATTGAAATTATTGGTGGGGGCGGGGGAGAAATACTAAACACATAATTATGCACTCTTTGAGTTTATTTAAATGTTCATGCACCTCTGAATTCACTGGTTAAGAGCACTTGACAGGAAGTGGAAGTACAAAAATAAACAAGAAAGGCTCATCTCGTGGCATTGCTGCCTTAACTGAACACAGGAAGTCCTGGAAATCTTGCAAGACCGTCTGTTCCTTCATGTTGTCTAGCCTGATTTTAAGACCTAATAGAGCATTTTATGTTTGTATTTGTCAAGGTTATCCAGAGAAACAAAACAGAACCAACTGGAGAAAAAAAAATTATACAACACACACACACACACACACACACACACACACGCAAAAGAGAGTTATTATGAGTTTTAAGTTATCGTAACTATGGCATATAGTTCTGGTCTGAGTCCAGGAACCAGCAGAGCCAATGGTATAAGTTCCATCCCAAGTCTGAATCCAAAGGCAGGGGAAAACAAATGTTTTAGCTCAAAGACAGGAAGACAGAAATAATCCTTTCCTAACTTTTTATGCTATTTATGTCTTCAACAGATTGGACGAGGCCCACCCACAATGGGGAAGGCCATCAGCTTTATTCAGTCTACCAATTCAAATGTGAGCCTTATCCAGAGATACCCTCACAGATGCACCCAGAAAAAAATGTTTTTTTTCAAACTTTTTAATGTTTATTTATTTTTGACAGAGAGAGACAGAGACAGAGTGCAAGTGGGGGAGGGTCAGAGAGAGAGGGAGACACAGAATCCGAAGCAGGCTCCAGGCTCCAAGCTGTTGCCACAGAGCCTGATGCAGGGCTTGAACTCACGAATGGTGAGATCATGACCTGAACCAAAGTCAGACGCTTAACCAACTGAGCCACCCAGGCGCCCCAGAAATAACTTTTAACAAAATATCTGGGCACCCTGTGGCCCATTCAAGTTGACACATAAAATTAACCATCAAAATGTTGTTGATGAATGTCTAAAATGAGCTAGTTTCAGGGCACTTATTTTGGTTTTCCAGTCCACAATACTGCTTCAAAACACTTAAAGTTTCAAGGAGCACAAACATTAACTGTGGCTACATGTACAGTTAGTTTCATATTCTAGTTGTTACATATCTTAACAGCAAAACATTTCAGTGGACTTCTTATAGCTAAACCTCAAAATATTTTTTAAAAACAGAAAATTTTAGTTTGCTATCATCAACACCATCACCATGATCATATTTATTACAAGAAAAGTGATGCCAACAGGTCTATCTTCCAGTATATAAAAGCTGTTCGATATTTAAATATACGTTAAGAATAATTCAAAATCATTGATTTATTGTTGTCACAAATGTGTAGGAATCTAGACATTCTAGACATTCAGATTTTAGCACTGACATATTATCTTCTGAAAATTACCACAGACATTCCACTTTCCATTCCCATCTCAACTAATAAATACAACCTGTGGAACAAGAGACATACCACAGTACATTCCTGGGATCCCAAGAGACAAATATAAAAATATTTTAGAAGACAAATATTAAAATTAATGAGATAGAGCCACAAATGTTTGGAGGTAAATTCATGAGTAATGAAGCAAAATTTTCAAACCACAGCACAGTAGGGAGAAAATGTTGAGATTATGTGTGAATAATACTTTTGTGAATATGGCAATCTTATTGCAGTGGGTTTCCTTGCTTTGTATCTCACTGATTCCCTTCTTGACATTGTGCAGCTATTTCCTTTGCAATACAGAAACTCCCTTACAGAATCTTTTTCCACAGCTGGCTTTCATCACTTCTTGATAGGTACCTAAATATTTCAGTTTCTTCCACTTTATTTTCCTTTAACAATAACTGCTGCCCAATCAAATCATTCATCTTTCCCCCTGTGTGAGTATTTGAGATCTTGAATGAGTGTTTATCAGGCACCATTCGGAATCCCCTATTTTCTCCTGCTTGGCGTTTTCCTATACTCTAGGTCTCAATTACACTTGGAAGTTTGAATTAAATTTGTTTAACCATTTAAAATTTTTTAAAATTTACTGTGGACTTTTTTTTGTCTTTCCATATAAAAATTTGTGTGTGCAAGTAAAAGACTAACCCTAAAACCTACAACTTATTTTGTAACTTGTATAATAGACCCTGCACATTTATAAACAATACTCAGACATGTGGCACAAAAGAATGAATATTATGCTTTAAAATGGCCACAAATGATAACAATAACTAACATTTATTTTCTATTTACTATGAAGTAGCTGCATGACCAAGCTCTTTATCTCTGCATTAATTTATTTCATATTTCCATCAACCCTGGAAGTTAGGAATTTTATTAAGTGCTTTCATGCCCTTGGTGTGCATGGGGAATCTCAGGATTATTATAAGAGTTTGAGTTGAATTTCTGGTATTTGTAACCCAAAGAGTATTCATTTATGCAAACACGATACATGTTATTATGTACGCATATGTCGTTATATACTCTATTTACACTCTATTTACTCTATTCAGTGTGTAAAACAGAGTTTATCCTGAGCAAGGGGAGATCAGATTGAAAAGGCCTGTGCTCTATCTGTCCCATAACCATTTACATTGATTAAATAAAAAAATTCCTAGAGGAACCTCTGGGGAGAAGAAAAACAAAATGAAAATATAACAAGCATTGGGGCCAGAAAGCCAACTTGCAAGGATTTTTCTTACGTAGGTCTGTGGCAAGGACTTGACTTTAAGAAAAGAAAATCTGAAGGCTGAATAGAGTAAACATAAATATGGTTTAAAAACCAAAGAATATTAATGATATACAGTAAAATGTCTCCCCACCATTCTTGTCATTTATCTAACCAATTCTTACCCAGTCTCTACCATTGGTAAGCACTGTCCTTAATTTACTACATAAATTACCACAGTTTGTTCAAGCATATACAAGCAAAATCAAATAGATTCTTATTTTTCTTCATTTGCTTCCAAAGGCAGCATATTTTACATACCATTCTGCACCTTGTTTTTTGTTTGTATGTTTATCTTGGGCTTCTTTTCCTATTGGTATAATGAAAGCTTCTTCATTCTTTTTTACAGTTGTTTAATGTTCTATGATATAGACATATTATCATTTATTTAACCAGTTACTTTTGATCAACATTTGGGTTGTTTCTAATCTTTGGCTATTACAAACAATGCTACAGAGAATAACTTTGCACAAAAGTCATTTCTTACCTATGCGTGAGTATCTGCATGATAAATTCCTCCAAAAGTAATTCTGAGTCTTTAGTAGCTTTTGTTAATTTCAAAGTGACCACCTAGCTATTCTCTCTGAGATGCACCCTGGTGGAAGAAAGGATCTGTTATGTGTGAAGCTAAAAAGAGCTGTAACACTTTAGGGCCCAAGGCACCCTGTTATGGAAACCCCCCAAGAGAGCCTAACCCAGGAAGAATAGCCATATGCCTGTCCACTTTCAGGGGAAGGATGAGCATAGGTCCTAAAAGTTGCTGAGGAGGTGACACTGGAGTGGAGATACCGGCCTGAGTGAAGCACAGTGAAGCACTACATTTGAGTAGTTCAAATGGGGAGCCAGGATTGTACTGTGCGCTGCTGAAACTTGAACAGAACTGTGTGAGGGTGAGCGACTCCAGCAGCACACGTGGCCCTGGGGCAAGGGCAACTGCACAAGGGCAACTCCTTCCCATGTTCTTACATTTTTTAACATGGTAGTAACAAGCCAACAAAAAACCCTAGTACTTTGAAGCCTGGTGATATTTGGGTAATAAGTGCTTAGAAAGGGTCTTGAAGAATAAAGTGATATTAACAGAGGTTTCCTCTAGGAGTATAGGGTAAGAAGTTAACATCTCACTTTGTCCATATCTTGATGCTCATAGATGTTAATCAACTCTGTTGAGAATTGATGTGCATCATTCCTGATTTTTCTCAATATAGGTATGTATATTTACCCACACAAATAATTTTTATTATATAAATAGGATATTTCTGCTTATACATATTATTTTGTAGTTATGTTTTTATTTTATATACATATTTTAGAGATCTTTCCAAGCAGTATATAAAGCTCTACTTCAACTTTTTAATTTAATTTAATTTAATTTTAGTTTATTTATTTTGAGAAAGAGAGAGAGTGCACAAGCAAGTACAGGGGAGGAGCAGAGAGAGAAGGGAGAGGGAGAGAATCCCAAGCAGGCTCTGTGCTGTTTGTACAGGGCTTGAACTCATAAACCATGAGAGTGTGACTTGAGTGGAAATCAAGAGTCAGAAACTTAATCGACTGAGCCACCCAGGTGCCCCTCAACCTTTTTAAATGATGCATAGAAGTCTACTGTCATTTATTTGACCATTCTTGATTTTTGGCTATTACAAACAATGCTGTAGTAAATGCCTTTGTACTTGTCTCTGGTCATATACTGGATGCAGATGCCTCTCAAGGACTCTGATACTTAGACATAGAAATCCTGGATTGAAGGGTATGCACGTCTAGAATTGTGATAGATATTGCCATGTTGTTTTCTAAAAAAGGCTTCACTAGTTTACTCACAGAAGAGACAGTTTGCTCACAATCTTAATATTAGACCTTGTCAATCTTTTAAAAGTTTGCCAGTTATATTTTCAAAATTACATCACACTGTTGTTTTAGCTTATATTTACTAGGTTAGTAGTGATGTTGAACTTTTTTTCACATGCTTCATTTGTATTACTTCTATAAATTGCTTGCTTATTTCCTTTGCATATTTTTTCTATTAGATAGTTGTCTTAATTGATTTGAAGAAATACTTTATGTGCTGTTATGTCTGTTATGTTTGTAGCAAGTGTTTGCATCTGCTCTTTATCATTTAACTTTGAACTTGGCTATATCTGTTTATAAGACTCTATTAGTTGTATCTTAGTCTGTTCAGCTGCTGTAACAAAATACCACAGACTGGGTGGCTTCTAAACAACAAAAGTTTATTTCTCACAGTTCTGGAAGCTGGAAAGTCCAAGATCAAAGTTCCAGCATGGCCAGGTGAGGGTTCCTGGTTCATAGGTGGCACCTTTCAGTGTGTCCTCCCTTGCAGGAAGGGGCAAACGATCTCTCTGGAGCCTCTTTTGTAAGGATGTGAAATGCATTCATGAGGGCTTTACCTTCATGAATTAATCACTTCCCAAAGGCCCAGTCTCTTAATACTTTTATCTTTGGAGATTAGGATTTCCACATTTGAATTTGGAGGGGACCCAAACATTCAGACCACAGCATTTCACCCCTAGGTCCCCCAAATTTATGTCCTCATATGCAGAATACATTCATTGCACCCCAATAGCCCCAGAAGTCTTGTTCCAGCATCAACTCAAAAGCCTAAGTCCAAAGTCTCATCTAAATATCATCTGAATTAGATATGGGTGAGACACTCATGTTTTGGCAAATTGCTCTCCAGCTATGAACTTGTGAAATCAAATAAATTATGTGCTTCGAAGGAGGGACAGGCATGGGACAGACATTTCCATTCCAAAAGGGAGAAATAGGAAAGAAGATATGGGTAATAGTTTCTCAGCAAGTCCAAAATCTTAAACCCCAATGGGGCAGAGGTCCCACCTTCTCGACAAACTGGGGTGAAAGTTGGGGCCCCCGAGGCTCCAGGTGGTTTTGCTCCCACAGCTTTGCTGGGTGCAGCCCATACAGCAGCTCTCATGGATTGGGGTCCCATGCCTCTCTCGGGGGCAGGGGTCATTGCCCTAGTCAGATCTCTCTGAAGTGGCCCCTCCCCCTCCTGAGCCCACTGCTCTGGGAGACCCCATCCTTCCAAATCTAGGTGGAAATATCCATGTTCCCACTGGCTAATGGCTAGTGGCTGTGTCATGGCGTGAAATACTTTATATGTGATTCCTAGTCATAGAAGATAGAGAATAAGCTAAGTCAGAGTAAGACAAGATGGAGTCACAGTGGCCAATGTGAACTCCCATAACAGTTGTCAACGTGATGTAGGACTTCAAGTGTGCCTCTGTAGATAAGCTCTGTGACTGATAGATAAGTAAAACTTATTAAGAAAGGTCCACAGAGAGACTTGGGTGAGACCTAGTGGACTGAGCTGATATGGCAAAGACCATCGGGCAGAACCGTTACACCCAGCTCAGTGGACCCTTAAAAGAAGGAGCTGTCTAGCAGCGGCCAGAGGGCTGACCGACCTTCTGTGCTGTGTTATGTTCACAGGCTTTCCACACAGGAGCTGCCAGAGACTCTGGCAGGTGCAGAAGGCCACCTAACTGCAGTCCAGGCCAACACTTGTTATAGGAACAACAATGGGACCGGTGCCTCTCTCCTCACACTGTGATGCCTCCTTCTTGTATCCTCTTTGGAGTGGTTCATTAATTCCCTTCTAACTTTATTGTGTTGAGTAACTTGTGTAATAAAATTGTGCAATAAACTGAATGATTCATGAATTTAATGTTGGTGCTATGCAGCTATTTGAAACAGGTCTCAATCCTGTGATTCTTACCTGGCCTTGCCTTTCACCCTGCTCAGGCTAATGTACTCTGATCTCCGGAGGGGCTCTGCCAAGGTTTACTGCCTCTCCCCTCCATTGTGTCAATTGCCTTGGCCTCCTTGCACAGCACCTGGAGGCTAAGGGGTGTGGCTCGTGCTTTTGGGGGAGCACAGCCTGCACTGTGAGGCTTTGAAATAGATCTGCCCTGGGGCCCTTGAACTTTGGACCTGTGAAGGTAGGGCCAATCTGGAACTGCCTTTGGGTGATTCTTCCATTGTCTTGAACAATAGGTCCTGGCTTCTCTTTGGAAGGCCCACCAATCTACCCATTGTCTTGATGAATAGCTCCTATTTTCTGTTGAGTTGGTCAATCCAGACTAATTTCCTTACCAAATTTGGCCCCACTCCTTGTGTTCTCTCCCAAACAAGCTTTCTTATTTCTTTATACATAGATAGGCTGAGAATTCTCCAATTTAATTTTTGCATTCTTTTGATTAATAATTCCACCTTTAAATTGTTTCTCCCTTTTCGAATTTTACTATATACATTCAAAAGAAACCAGGCTGCTCCTTCGGAACTTTGCTTACAAATTTCTTCAGTCAAATATCTACTTTTCATTGCTTACAAATTCTACCTTCCACAAAACATGAGGACAAGAACACAATGAGTTAACACTGTATACACACTGTATAACAAGGATGGCCTTTCCTCAAGTTAACACAACATGTTCCTCATTTCTGTCTGAGACCTCAACAGGATGACCTCTATTATCCGTGTTTCTACCAACATGCTGCTAACAACCACTTAGGTATTCTCTAAGAAGATGGAGGCTTTCTCTACAGCTTTCCTCATCTGAGCTCTTGCCAAACTTGCTCTTTACAGTCCATTCATAGCAGTGTAGGCTTTCTCTGGCATGCACCTCAAAACTCTTTCAGCCTCTGCCCATTATCCGGTTCTAAAGCTGCTTGCACATTTTTAGGTATTCGTTAAAGCAGCAACTCCATCTTTGGACTAATTTTCTTTTTTAGTCTGTTTGGGCTGCTATTAAAAAACCCATAGACTGAGTAGCTTATAAAAAACAAATCTATTGCTGACAGTTCTGGAGGCTGAAAGTCAGAGATCGGGTACCAGCATGGTCAGGTGAGGGCTCTCTTCTGGGTCACAAACTTCTCCTTGTATCTTCATAGGGCAGAAGGGGCTGGAAGTGAGATCTCTCTCTCTTATTTAATTTTTTTTTTTTTTTAGAACTTTCCATGCTTTTTTTTTTCTCCAATTTTTTTTTAACATTTATATATTTTTGAGAGAGAGACAGTGTGTGCAAGGGGGGAGGTGCAGAGAGAGACAAAATCTCAAGGAGGCTCTGCACTGTCAGCACAGAACCCAATGTGGAACTCGAACTCATGAACTGTGAGATCATGACCCGAGCCGAAATCAAGAGTCAGATGCTTAACTGAGCCACCCAGGCACCCCTCTTTCTTCAAATTTTTATTTCAATTCCAGTTGGTTAACATGCAGGGTAATATTAGTGTCAGGTGTAGAATAGTGATTCATCACTTACTTTTAACACCCAGTGCTCATCATAACAAAACCCCTTCTTAATCCCCATCATCCATTTAGCTCATCCCCCCACCCCCACTTCCCCTTCAGCAACCATCAGTTTGTTCTCTATATTTAAGAGTCTGTTTCTTGGTTTGCTTCTCTTTTATTCCCCTATGTTTATTTGTTTTGTTTCTTAAATTCCACATATAAGTGAAATCATATGGTATTTGTCTTTTTCTAACTTATTTTGTTTAGCATAATACATCCTAGTTCTATCCACGTTGTTGCAAATGGTAAGATTTCATTCTTTCTGATGGCTGAGTAATATTCCATTGTATATATATACCACATATTTTTTATCCATTCATCAGTTGGTAGACATTTGGGGTCTTTTCATAGTTTGGCTATTATTGATAATGCTGCTATAAACATTGGGGTGCATGTATCCCTTCGGATCAGTATTTTTGTATCTTTGGTGTAAATACCTCATAGTGCAATTGCTGGATCATAAGGTAGCTCTTTTTTTTCTAATGCTTATTTTTTAATTTTTGAGAGAGACAGAGAGAGAGAGACAGAGAGAGAGAGCAAGCAGGGGAGGGGCAGAGAGAGAGGGAGACAGAGAATCCCAAGCAGGCTCTGCACTATCATGGCAGAGTCTAATGTGGGACTTGATCCTGCAAACTGTGAGATCATGACCTGGGCTGAAATCAAGATTCGGACACCACCGACTGAGCCACCCAGGTGCTTCAAAGTAGCTCTATTTTTAACTTTTTTTTTTAAAGATTTATTTATTTTTGAGACAGAGAGCGCAAGTATGGAAGGGGCAGAGAGAGAGGGACAGAAGATCTGAGGCAGGCTCTGAACTGACTGCAGCAAGGATGCAGGGCTCAAAATCAGGAACTGTGAGATCATGTCCTGAGCTGAAGCTGGATGCTCAACAGACTGAGCCACCCAGGTACCCCTCTATTTTTTACTTTTTGAGGAACCTCCACACTGTTTTCCAGAGTGGCTGCACCAGTTTGCATTCCCACCAATAGTGAAAGAGGTTCTCCTTTCTCTGCATCCCCATCAGCCAATACCTGTTGTTTCCTGTATTGTTAATTTTAGCCATTCTGACAGGTGTGAGGTGATATCTCGTTGTAGTTTGGATTCGTATTTCCCTGATGATGAGTGATGTTGAGCATCTTTTCATGTGTCTGTTAGCCATCTGTATGTTTTCTTTGAGAAAAATGTCTTCTCATGTCTTCTGCCCTTTTTAAAGCTGGATTATAAGTTTTTATAAGTTCTTTATTGAATTCTTATAAGTTCTTATAAGTTTGAGTTTTTATAAGTTCTTTATTTATTTTGGATACTAACCCTTTTATCAAATATGTCATTTGCAAATACCTTCTCCCATTCCTAAGGTTGCCTTTTAGTTTTATTGATTGTTTCCTTCACCATGCAGAAGATTTTATTTTGATGAAGTCCCAATAGTTTATTTTTGCTTTTGTTTCCCTTGCCTCAGGAGACATGCCTAGTAAGAAGTTGCTACAATCGATGTCAAAGAGGTTACTGCTTGTGTCCTTCTCTAGGATTTTGATAGTTTCCTATCTCACATGGAGGTCTTTCATCCATTTTGAATTTATTTGTGTGCGTGGTGTAAGAAAGTGGTCCATTTTCATTCTTTTGCATGTTGCTGTCCAGTTTTTCCAACACCATTAATTGAAGAGATGGTCCTTTTCCCATTGGATATTTTTCTTGCTCTGTGGGATCTCTATTGTTCCCTTTATTTATTTTTATTAATAACCTTAGATTGCACACAGTTGAAGTAAATAATAAAGAACTAGAAGGTAGATAGGTGAAAAAATCCAAAACAGAGCATGGAGTAAAAAAGAATGGAATATAAAAAATATTGGAATAAGAAATACAGGAGATAGAGTGAAAATATCTAACTTACAGAAGAAGACTAGCAAGAGAATGGGGCAGAAGCAACCAGGAACAAATAATGTCTGAAAATGTTCAAAACCAATGAACATTATTCAAGAAGGTATCAGAATGACAGCAGGATAAATCCTTAGAAAACGATACCTAGGTCCATCTTAGTAAAACTTTGAAAATAAAAGGCAATTTAAAATATCTTAGCAGTCAGGGGTGCCTGGGTGGCTCAGTCAGTTTGAGCATCCAACTCTTGATTTTGGCTCAGGTCATGATCTCATGGTTCGTGGGATCAAGCTCCACATCAGCACCTACTTGGGATTTTCTCTCCCTCTCTTTCTACCCTTTCCTCCCCATTGCTTGCACAGGCACGCTCCCTGTCTCTTACCCTCTCTCTCTCTCAAGAAAAAGAATCTTAGCAGTCAGAGGTAGCAGAAAGTACTTACTTAAAGGAACAAAAATTATGATAGTTGAATTCTCAACAGAAACATTGAACTACAGAAAATATATGGAATGATGTCTTCAAAGTGTTGGGGAGAAAATGCCAGTCTAGAATTCTATGCCCAGTGAAAATATCCTTTAAAGTTTATTTATTTATTTATTTATTTATTTATTTATTTACTCGTTCATTCATTCATTCATTCATTCCTTCTTTGAGATAGGGAGTGTGCAAGCAGGGAGGGGCAGAGAGAGGGAGAGAGAGAATTCCAAGCAGGCTGCATGCAATCTCTGGCACAGAACCTGACTTTGGGGCTCAATCTCAGGAACTGTGAGATCATGACCTGAGCCGAAGTCAAGAGTGGGACACTCAACCGACTGAGCCATGCAGGTGCCCCTGAAAATATCTTTTAAAAATAAAAATGAAGTAAATTAATTTTCAGACAAAAATTGAGAGAATGTGCCACCAGCTGCCTTACACTAAAGAGAGAGAGAGAGAGAAAAAAAAAGCCAAGATAATAACAGATGGAAGCAGAGATGTAGAAATGACAGTAAGAGAAATGGGAGAGTAAATAAATGGGCAAATGTAAATTAATATTGACTGTATAAAACAGCAATGATAAATGGCATCTCTTTTATAAAAGTACTATTCCCATCCACACTGGCTCCACCCTCCTGACCCAATCACCTCTCAAAGACTACACTTAACTACTTACTATCACCTTTGGGGGTTAGGAATTCAACATATGCATTTTAGCAGGCACACAAATATTCAGACCACAGCAAGTTGCAAATGACAGAAAAGTCAACTGAAACTGGTTTAAGTAAAAATGGAAATATATTGTTAATATATCTAAAAACTCAGGGATGGACCAGTGCCAGTTACAACTGGAATCAGGATTTCAATCATGTCATCAAGACTTAACTTCTTTCTCTCTCAGTTTATTCATTCATTTAACTGATATTTAAGTGCCTAATTTGTACAACCAATATTCTAGGAACTAAAATTTCATCACTGAGTGAACCAAACAGACAAAAATCCCTGTCTCTATGGAGTTTGTGTTCTGCCTTAAATTGTGATAGCTTTGCTCTCAGGTTTGACTTTGCATTTCCCAGCTCACATCATCCCAACACCAAGTCCAGTGGAAGAGGGAAGATCTACTTCTCCCAGAGCCAGCAATTGAATTTGGCTTTGATATTTCTGACTTGGATTTTCTGTCCATTTCTTAATCACTGCTAGGTAGCTGTGTTGCTTTTATTACTAGGAACAGGTCACCTGACCACCCTAGAACCAGGGGTGGAATCAACTGCATTGGAAAAATAATAGGTAAGAGTAGGGTAAGGGTAGGTGGCCAAATAGGAATCAGCTGTTGCTTAAATGGGGGTAATTAAGCACTGGGCAGACTAATCCAAGCTGTGTCCACTGATTGGTGTATACTTTTTAATAGAGTTAAATTTTTCTATAGTTCTGTTAGTCTTTTCCTTTATTGCATCTAGAGATTATATCTCATTTAATGTTAAATTTACAAATATATTTTCCCATATTATCTTCCACATTTTGTATATATTTAAAATATTTACTTCTTGGGTGCCTGGGTGGCTCAGTGGGTTAAGTGTGCGACGTCAACTCATCATGATCTCACGGTTTGTGAGTTTGAGCCCCGTGTCAGGCTCTGTGCTGACAGCTTGGAGCCTGGAGCCTGCTTCAGATTCTGTCTCCCTCTCTCTCTGCCCCTCCCCCACTCATGGTCTGTCTCTCTCTCTCTCTCAAAAATAAATAAACATTTAAAAAATTTAAAAATATTTACTTCTTAATTCCTCTTGACTTTGTTTTTGAGGATTGTGTGATGTAGGGGTGAATCTTTTGAAAAGCATGTGCTTATCTGATATTCTGATTGTTTACAATGAAAAGGATGGACTTGTGTGACTGAAAAGTGTTCGAAAAGCTTAAGATTATAATCATTGATGTGCTAGGATGTTCATCACATCACTGTTTAGAGATGGTGTATAGAGAGGTGATTCCAAGCATAGGTACTGGTGTCAGAAGAAACAGGGATTATACTCTGCCTTTGTGGCAAACAGTCAGCTGTTTGTGTTGATCAAGTGTTTGAACCTCAATTTCCTCTTCTGTAAGACAGTGATAACATCACCTCCTCATTGGATTGTTTGAATAAATAATGAGGCAACCTTTGTAAAAAGACATAAGATAGTTCTTAGCATGTAATAAACATGAACAGATAATAGCTACTGTATTTAACAGAAAAAAAGGGAACATTGTTCAATAATAGAAAATGGTTTAAATGAATTATGATGGAATATTATGCAGGCACTAAAAATCATATTTTACAAGAATATTTAATGACATAGAAAAATATTCACTGTAAACTTAAAAAATAACCAGAATACAAAAGTATGTAAAGTTTGATCCTAACATTGAATATATATATATATATATATATATATAATTTTTCTATTATACACAGAAAAAGAAGACTAGATGGAAAGCTTCCAAAATGTTAAAGGTGGACATCTCTGGGTTCTAAGTTTATAAATTTTTACATTTATTTTCATAATTTTTTATTTAAAACATTTTCTATAACAAGAAATACTTTAAGAATTAGAAAAATATTAAGAATGCAATGTAATTTGTCCTGCAAAATAGCACCTATAGATATGTGCAAAGGGAGAAGACATGAAAGTCATAAGAGGAGGCTAAAGAGGGTGGTTTTGAAGTTGAGGGAGAAGGGCCAATAAAAAAACACCTATCTACCCTATGACTTTGGCACTAATGGAGAAAGGCAAATAGAAATCAGAACCAGATATTGCTGTTAGCAAGCCTGCTTAGCTAACAGAACTGTCTAGCTTTCCAATGTCAGTAAGTGACAACCTCCACTTACAGCAAGGAGAAGGCAAGAAAGAATGTGTGGTGCTCTCATGCAAGTAGATGCTGAGGAAGCATCATATGGATTTATTATAATTTATTGAAGTCATTCCCTGTTATGGAGAAAGCAAACTCTGCTCCTTCTCCCAAACTCATCAATCAAAAAATTCACTCCTTCCCTAGGAGAGCAAAGAAAGTACTACCCTAGTGGTCTTTGCTTCACATGAAAACATAAAGCCGGAAAGAAATCAAGGCACCCTCCCAACACTGGGGAGCATTCAACCAGGTCAAATTCAATAGAAAGATTAGTGAGAAAGAGGGCCAAGATTATTTGTGTAGAATTATAAGGAAGAAATCAGATTTTAAGAATTCATTGGACATTAAATGGCCTGTAAAGATTACCCTTTTAATAAGCCAGTTAAAAAATAAGAGAAAGGGTTGATGGTTGACAGAGAATGCACAGAAGAAACAAGACTTACTTCTTGTTTTATTTCCCCCTCTCTCTTTCTCTGTCTCTCTTTTTTTAAGTAGGCTTTCTGTCCAGCATGGAGTCCCATGTGGGACTGAACTCACGACCTTGAGATCAAGACCTGAGTTGACATCAAGAGTCAGCTGCTTGACCAACTGAGCCACCCACGCACTCCTCTTCTTATGTTATATCTATGTAGTCATCTAAAAAGTTTTAGATTCAGAGAAACTTAAGTCTGTTTATAGCCTGAAGGAAGAGAACAAAGTGAGAATTTCAAGAGGGAAGAGAGAGTAACTAATAGTACAGAAGTCTGGAGTTGATTGGAGGCAATGTGGATTGTATTTTTTCTGAAGCAAGAGGTTCCATCATTACTTCAGTCTAAGAGAGAAGCCATGGAGAATAACTGGGAGCTAAGTAAAGAGAACAGAAGTGTATTTGGTTAAGTGTAAGGCCCCATCAAAATTTTAATTGAGCCAATTAATAGTTATTTAATTTAATTTTTCTAGGAGCACAGAAGCAGAGGAAAGAAATATTTTGATACATTTGGTCTCATGAACTGGCAAGGCAGAAATGGTTTTTTAAGGTTTGGGCAAAAACCCACAAACTAAATAAATTTAACAGAAAAAGACTTTTTCTGTAAAGAACCTGTTCTAGAGGATAAAATTCAGAAAGAATTTGGGGAAGCATAAGGTTCATAGTTTGGGCAAGAAAAGTTTATTGTGTTGAGAAACCTCTAAATTATGCCTGATTGTTATTACCCAAGTCTAGATCCACATTCTCCCAAGATAGATCACATGGCAGGCCATGAAACAAGTCTCAATACATTTAAGAAAACTGAAATCATATCAAACATATTTTTTGACCATAATGGTATGAGACTGGAAATTAATTACAAGGAAAAAACTAAAAAATTCACAAACACATGGAAGCTAAACAACATGCTACTAAACAACCAGTGTGTCAAGGAAGAAATCCAAAAATACACGAAGACAAATGAAAATGAAAACACAATGCTCCAAAATATTTGGGATGCAGCAAAAGCAGTTCTAAGAAGGAAGTTTATAGTGATACAGTTCTATCTCAAGAAACAAGAAAAATCTCAACTAAACAACCGAAGTTTACACCTAAAGGAACTAGAAAATTAAGAACAAACAAAGCTCAAAGCTAGTGGAAGAAAAGAAATAATAAAGATTAGAATGAATATACATGAAATAGAGACTAAAAAACAAGCAAACAATCAATATCATGAAACCAAGAACTGATTATTTGAAAAGATAAACAAAATTGATAAACCTTTAGCCACACTTAATAAGAAAAAAGAGAGAGATGGTGCACCTGGGTGGCTGAGTCAGCTAGGTGTCCGATTCTTGATTTTGACGCTCTCTCTCTCTCAAAAAAAAAAAAAAAAGAAGAAGAAGAAGAAAGAGACAGGACTCAAATAAATAAAATAAGAAATGAAGGCGAAGAAATAACAATCCATATTACAGAAATACAAAGGATTATTAGAGAATATTATGAAAAATTATGTGCCAACAGATTGGACAACCTAGAAGAAATGGATATATTTCCTAGAAGAATACTATCTTCCAAAACTGAATCAGGAAGAAATAGAAAGTCTGAATTTTTTTTAATGTTTATTCATTTTTGAGAGAGAGAGAGAGACAGAGAGAGACAGAGTGTGACAGAGTGTGACAGAGAGAGACAGAGACAGAGGGAGGGGCAGAGAGAGAGGGAGACACAGAATCCGAGGCAGGCTCCCGACTCTGAGCTGTAAGCACAGAGCCCAATGCAGGGCTCGAACTCACAGACTAACGGACCATGAGATAATGACCTGAGCTGAAGTTGGACCCTCAACTGACTGAGCCACCCAGGTGCCCCTAAAAAAATATTTTTTAATGTTTGTTTATTTTTGAGAGAGAGTGTGCATGCATGAGTGGGGAAGGGGCAGAGGGAGAGAGGGAGACACAGAATCTAAGGCAGGCTCCAGGCTCTGAGCTGTCAGCACAGAGCCTGATGCAGGGCCTGAACTCAGGAACAGCGAGATCATGAACTGAGCCAAAGTCGGCTGCTTATTGAAAATTATTGAAAATGATTATTGAAAATTTGAACAGACTTACTACTAGTAATGAAATTGAACTGGTAATTTATTTATATTATTAAAAAAATTTTTAATTAATTTTTGAGAGAGACAGAGACAGTGTGAGTGGGGTAGAGGCAGAGAGAGGGAGAGAGAGAATTCCAAGCAGGCTCCACACTGTCAGCACGGAGCCTGATGTGGGGCTCGAACTCATGAAACCATGAAGTCATGACCTGAGCCGAAACCAAGAGTCAGATGCTTAACCAAATGAACCACCCAGGTGCCCCTAAACTGGTAATTTAAAAACTCCCAACAAACAAAAGTCCAAAACCGGATGGCTTCACAGGTGAATTCTACCAAACATTTAAAGAAGAGCTAATGTTTATTCTTCTCAAACTATTCTTAAAAATAGAAGAGGAAGGAAAACCTCCAAATTTACCCTATGAGACCATTATTGCTCTGATACCAAAACCAGACAAAACCATGATAAAAAAAGAAAAGTGCAGGCGCCTGGGTGGCTCAGCCAGTTGAATGTCCAACTTCAACTCAGGTCATGTTCTTGAGGTTCATGAGTTAGAGCCCCACATCAGGCTCTGTGCTGACAGCTTGGAGCCTGGAGTCTGATTCAGATTCTGTGTCTCCCTTTCTCTTTTTCCCTCCTCTGCTTGCACTCTGTCTCTCTCTGTCTAAAAAATGAATTAAAAAACATTAAGAAAAATAAATGTTTAATAAACGTTAAAAAATTTAAAAAGTGCAACCCAATATCTCTAATGAACATAGATACAGAAGTCCTCAACAAATATAAGCAAATCAAATTCAACAATACATTAAAAGGATGATTCACCACAATCATGTGGGATTTATTCCATTCCAGGGATACAAGTGTGGTTCAATATTTGCAAATCAATCCATGTGATACATCATATTAACAAGAGGAAGGATAAAAACCATATAATAATCTCAATAGATGCAGAAATGCATTTGACAAAATTCGAAATCTGTTCATGATAAAAACTGTCAACAAAGTGGGTTTAGAGGGAACATACCTCAATATAATAAAGACCATTTATGAAAAACTCAAAGCTAACATTGTACTCAGTGGTGAAAAAATTTTCCTGTAAGATTAGAACAAGAGAAGGATGTCCACTCTCACCACTTTTATTCAACATAGTACTGCAAGTTCTAGCTGAAATAATCAGATAAGAAAAAAAAAACAGGCATCAAATTGATAAGGAGGAAATAAAACTGTCGCTATTTGCAGATGACATGATACTATATATAGAAAACCCTAAACATGCCACAAAAAACTATTAGAATTAACAAATGAATACAGTTAAGTTGCAGGATACAAAATCATTATTCAGAAATCTGTTGTGCTTCTATACACTAGTAACAAAGTAGTAGAGAAATTAAGAAAACGATCCCATTTACAATTGCACCAAAAGAAATAAATTATCTACCAATAAATGTAACCAAGCAAGTGAAAGACTTATAGTCTGAAAACTATAATACACTGATGAAATAAATTGAAGACAGCACAAAGAAATGGAAAGATACACCATGCTCATGGATTGGAGGAATTAATATAGTTAAAATGTTCATACTACCCAAAGCAATCTACAGATTCAAATGCAAGCTCTATAACACTTTTCACAGAACTAGAACTAATAATCCTAAAATTTACATGGAGCCATGAAGACCTCAATAGCCAAATCAATCTTGGAAAGACAAAACTGGAGGCATCACAGTTGCAGATTTCAAGATATACTGCAAAGCTATAGTAATCAAAACAGTACGGTACTGGTACAAAAATAGAAACATGGATCAGTGGAACAGAATATCTCTACCGTGTTGCCCAGAATAAACTCCATGCCTATCTGGCCAATTAATCTATGACAAAAGAGGCAAGAATATACAATGGGGAAAAGACAGTCTTTTCAATAAATGGTGTTGGGAAAACTGGACAGCTACAACCAAAAGAATGAAACTGGGTCACTTTTTTACACCATACACAATATAAACCCAAAATGGAATAAATGCCTAAATGTGAGACCTAATACCATAAAACTCCTAAAAGAAAACATAGGCAATGGACATTGCCCTTAGCAACATTTTTATGGATGTGTCTCCTCAGGCAAAAGAAACAGAAGTAAAAATAAACTATTAAGACTACACAAAAATAAAAACTTTTGCACAGGAAAGGAAACCATCAACAAAACTAAAAGGCAACCTTAGTGAATGGGAGAAGATATTTTCAAACCCCTTATGTAATAAGGGGTTAACATCCAAAATACATTAAAAAAATTTACATGAACTCAACACACAAAAACCCCCAACAAATCCAATTAAAAAATGGGCAGAGGAGTGCCTGGGTTGCTCAGTCAGTTGAGGATCTGGCTTCGGCTCAGGTCATGATCTTGCAGTTTGTGAGTTCAAGCCCTATACATCGGAATCTATGCTGACAGTGTGAAACCCGCTTGGGATTCTCTCTCTCTCCCTCTCTTTCTCCCCCTTTCCTACTCATGCTCTCTCCCTCAAGAATGAATAAACATTAAAAAAAATTTTTTTAAATGGGCAGAGAACCTGAGTAGACATTGTTTTCAAAGAGGACATACAGATGGCCAATGGACACATGAAAAGATGTTCAGTATCACTAATGACCAGGGAAATGCAGATCAAAACCACAATGAGATATTATCTTACACCCGTCAGAATGGCTAGTATCAGAGAGACAAGAAATAACAAGTGCTGGTGTGGATATGGAGAAAAGGGAACCCTCATACACTTTTGGTGGGAATGGAAATCAGTGCAGCCACTGTGTAAAACAGTGTAGAGTTTCCTCAAAAAACTAAAAATAGAACTACCATATGATCTAGTAATTCCACTACTGGGTATTTACCCAAGAAAACAGAAACACTAATTTGAAAAGATATATGCACCTTTATATTTATTGCAACATTATAGTTACTAAGATATGGAAGTAACCTAAAATGTCCATTGATAGATGGAGCCATAGAAAATATTACGGAGCCATAGAAAAGAATGAAATCTTGTCATTTGCAGCAATATGGCTGAACCTAGTGAAATAAGACAGAGAAAGATGACACATAACATGTGATTTCACTTATATGTGGAATCTAAGAAACAAAACAAATGAACAAACAATAAAACAGATGGGAGGGGGAATGGGTAAAATAGATAAAGGGGATTGAGAAGTACAAACTTCTAGTTATAAAATATATAAGTCACGAAGACGAAAAGGGCAACATAGGAAATATAGTCAATAATAATTGTAATAATGCTGTATGGTGACAAATGATGATTACCCTTATTGCAGTGAGCATTAGTAATGTATAGAATTGTAGAATCAGTATGTTGTACACCTGAAACTAACATAACGCTCTATGTTAATTATACTTCAATAATAAAAATATCTAGTTCCACTGAGAGTAAGTGTATCTAATAAAGTAAGCTAATATGTAAAATACTTTAGAAAGCTTTAAGTGATATCAGGTTTGTAAATGATCTACTGAACTGAAAATGTATGCCTGTAGCAGTACCTGATTTGGATTACATATGCAGTTTTGGACATGTTCAAGGAGACAAAGCAGGCAAACATACATAAGCATCAGTTTTATCTAGTTACTATGATCGTTAAATCCTTTGCTCTCATGGAACTTCAAAACTGGCAAAAGAACAAAGTTAGAACTTAACAGTGCTGCTATTTTTAATCAGTCATGTGTTCCAAATACATTAATTGCATTCCAACTCTTTAAAATAAGTATTCTTGGCTGAGAGACAGAACATTGTGTTTGAAAAATAAAGCCGTTTCCCAAATGTCTACTGTTCATACATGTAATCCATGTGTAGATTTTTTTTTTTTTTTTTTTAAATTTTTTTTTTTTCAACATTTTTTATTTATTTTTGGGACAGAGAGAGACAGAGCATGAACGGGGGAGGGGCAGAGAGAGAGGGAGACACAGAATCGGAAACAGGCTCCAGGCTCCGAGCCATCGGCCCAGAGCCTGACGCGGGGCTCGAACTCACGGACCGCGAGATCGTGACCTGGCTGAAGTCGGACGCTTAACCGACTGCGCCACCCAGGCGCCCCTCCATGTGTAGATTTTATTGCAGATTGATCATGGATGTGATACCAAGTACAATATGAAGTGAAGAAACACAATACTCAGTATTTGACCTTCTCCACATTTGATGTTGTTTTGCACTGATAGGTTCTTTTCAATGGGAGACTATTTTATGTTTGTGGAGGGGCTTATCCCTCTCTCTTAAATCAAATAACAGAAAATAACACAAATTAAGGGTCAAATCACTAGGTTTGAATAAAATCATGGAGGGGAGAATCTAGGAAAGATGGATAGCAGAAGCAGTTGCTATGTTTAAATCAGGACTTAGAAAACAAAACAAGAGTTGCCAAGTCAAGGTCAGGAGCATGTAGTGATCAGTAAAGTAGGAAAAGTTAAAGGAAATATTGCAACAAAGGATAGGCAGATTGCTGGAACAGAGGGTTTTATGGAGTTTAATAATTCTTGTATCTCCCAACTGACCTCACCTATCAGATAAGACCCTATATAGTCAATCCATGTGTTTCGCTGAAGACCCATAATAGTATGGTTCATGAAAACCAATCACCTGTTGCAAATAAACAATGTTTCTGAACCATCATATGAAGGTATATTTCTTGACTGACTGTATCAGTAGTGATGATACATTTTGGAGGGATAAAGTGTCACTTGAGATAGCATTGTGAGCATCTGGTACATGGCTTGGTAAAAGAGTTGACCAGAATTAGCTATTGGTCTGAATTCAAGGTCATTGTACAGAATAAAACATCAGCTTTGACCAGTTATAGGTCAAAGTCTTTTTAAAAAAAAATTATTTTATTTTATTTGAAAGAGAGAGAGAGAGAGCATTGGAGATGGGGGGGTGGGGAGAGAGAGAGAGAGAGAGAGAGAGAGAGAGAGAGAGAGAGAGAGAGAGAGAGAATCTAAAGTAGGCTCCATGCTCAGCACGTAGCTCAACTCGGGGCTCGATCTGGGATCATGACCTGAGCCAAAATCAAGAGTCGGAAGCTCTACCAACTGAGCCACCCAGGTGCCTCAGAAAATCTTGACTTTGGTTCCAGTAACACCCTTCTCTAATCTATTGAACTGACTTGCCATAGACAGATTGTGATCAAAGTTGTACATACAGAACCAAGGGAAAGGGAATTTTCTGGGTCTTCATTTTAAAATTCAATTTTGAAATCTTATCTCAGGTTTCTCTCTTTAGTCAAGGCAAAAAAAAAAAAAGAGGAGGGTGGAGGGAACATCCTTTAGACTTGTGCCTGAATATTGTGTAATGAATGATAACATATCTTTGGGGGAAAAATTGAGTTTTATGTATTATAAGAGGGTATCTATTCTTGTGGGTATAAAGCAGTACCACTTAATCTCTTTCAAGTTAACACATTTTCTAAATCTGGGGTTCTATGAAGGGTCACAGAATAAATATTTTAGTTTTTGTGGGTCATACCATCTCTGTGACAACTATGTAACTCTGCAGAGTGAATGTAGCCACAGACAATATGTAAGTGACTGGGCATGGCTATTTTCCAATAAAACTTTATTTACAAAAACAGGTGACAGACTGGATTTGGCTTTGTTTGCTGATCTCTACTCTAAATTCATTAGAGTTCTTGAAGGTTATTGCATTTAGGAAATCAAAAACATCAATTTGCCTTTGATAACAATAGGAATAACTAGCACTCATTAGACACTATGTGCCAAGTACTGTTCTGAACTGTTCACTAATTCATCTAATCTCCATACCAATTTTCTTTCCATGGGTTAACTAACCTCTTTAAAATCTCATACTCAGCAGGTGGTGAAGCAGGGATTTGCACCTGTAAGTTTAATTTCAGAGTCTGAACTTTTAACTCTGAAAAGTAAATATTAGCGGGGAGACAGGTCACCCTTTTCCAGTGTCACCTTATTATTTTGCACTGGGTAAAGACTGGCAGTTGAGCTTACCTCACAGTTTTGTATCGTCCAACTGGCTGCTTTACACCCACTTCAGGACTGGTTAGCCCTAGTTCACCAGGCTGCAGTTTCCCTATGTAGATAGCATAGGAAAAAGGATGAGGGTCAGGCCGCATCCCTTTGTACTGTGCTGGCTCCATTCTTCACAACATGCCACAAGAACTTGTAGAGGTGCATTCAAATTGTCAGAAAGTCTTGGTGTGAATAATGGGATTTCTGCCTTAACAGGGCAATATGTGGAACTGTATACTACATAGGTCTATCCCTACAGCCCCAAGAAAAAGCATTAAAAAAAGACAAACCTTTTACATGGGAGCCCATGATTAGAAACACCTTTGTTTTTCACCTAACTCTGTAATTCTGAGACTCCTCTCCTCTTCAAGGAGCTTCTTTCTTCAAAACTGCTCAGTCTGAATCCTCATTCACTTTTTTTTTTTTTTTTTTTTTTTTATGGTGAAATCTCACTTCCAACCCACAGAGCGTGGTGTGGAGCTTGGCTCTATCTCCTTGCTTCACACTCCAGGCAATGTGTGGAATCCAGCAACCTGTACAATTCCATCAATAGATTCTGTCTTCTGACTGACAACCACTAGGGCTCAGCCAATGGAGAGCCTGGGCAGTAAGGACAGGATGTGCATTCCTTCACTCCTTTCCTTCAAGTTAGCTGAGATGGTCAGTTTTACGTGTCAATTTAGCTTTATTTTCCAGTTATTTAATCAAACACTAATCTAGATGTTGCTGTGAAAGTAATCTTTAGATATGATTAAAGTCTATAATTGGCTCTATGTAAGGAAGATTATCCTAGGTAATCTGGACAGGCCTGATTCGGTCAGTTGAAAGCACTTAAGAGCATAACTGAGTCTTCTAAGAAGACCAAATTCTGCCTGCGGACAGGAGCTTCATCCTGTGCCTAAGAGTTCCAGCCTATTATACACATTTTGGCCTTGCCTTGCTAGTCTCTACAATTACATAAGCCAATTCCTTGCACTTAATGTCTTAATGTTTATCTCCTACTAGTTCTGTTTCTCTGGTTGAATCCTGACTGATATAGTAGCCTTGAGCTGGCTTATGTCTCTTAACCAAAGGCCAATGCTCCTGTCAAGTGACTGACTCTATATGACTTTCTTTCCTTTCTGTTCTGCAACTGCTTCTGGCCAAAGGGTGGTAACAGCCTAAGTTATTGAATAATTACTACAAGTATGTATACCCCATACTTGTATATAATCCCTTTGTAATTAAATTAACTAAATTAATTAAATTAACTTTAATTTTAATTTTAATTAAATTAATTAATTTAATTAATTAAATTAACCTATTTTGAGTGTGCTGTTTCCTCCTGAAACCTAAGTGATACATCCACTAATAAGAATACTTAGAAAACAATCATCACTTTGTCTGATACGTCATTTGCAAATATCTTTTCCCATTCTGTTGGTTGCCTTTTACTTTTGTTGATTGTTTCCTTTGCAGTGCAGAAGCTTTTTATCTTCATGAGGTTCCAATAGTTCATTTTTGCTATTAATTCCCTTGCCTTTGGAGATGTGTCAAGTAAGAAATTGCTGTGCTGAGGTCAGAGAGGTTTTTTCCTCCTTTCTCCTCTAGGATTTTGATGGTTCCTGTCTCACATTCGGGTCCTTTATTCATTTTGAGTTTATTTTTGTGAATGGTGTAAGAATGTGGTCTAGTCTCATTCTTCTGCATGTTGCTGCCCAGTTCTCCCAGCACCATTTGTTAAAGAGACTGTCTTTTTTCCATTGGATATTCTTTCCTGCTTTGTCAAAGATTAGTTGGCCATACTTTTGTGGGTCCAATTCTGGAGATTCTATTCAATTCCATTGGTCTATGTATCTGTTTTTGTGCCAATATCATGTTGTCTTGATGATTACAGGTTTGTAGTAGAAGCTAAAGTCTGGGATTGTGATGCCTCCCATTTGGTCTTCTTCTTCAATATTACTTTGGCTATTCGGGGTCTTTTGTGATTCCATACAAATTTTAGGATTGTTTGTTCTAGCTTCGAGAAGAGATTGGGATTGCATTGAATATATAAATAGCTTTGGGTAGTATTGACATTTTAACAATATTTATTCTTCCAATCCATGAGCACGGAATGTTTTTCCACTTCTTTGTATCTTCTTCAATTTCCTTCATAAGCTTTCTATAGTTTTCAGCATACAGATCTTCTACATCTTTGGTTAGGTTTATTCTTAGGTATTTATGATTCTTGGTGCAATTGTGAATGGGATCAGTATCTTTATTTGTCTTTCTTTGCTTCATTATTAGTGTATAAGAACGCAACTGATTTCTGTACATTAATTTTGTATCAAAGGGCTAGTATACAAAATCGATAAAGAACTCACCAAACTCCACACCCGAAAAACAAATAATCCAGTGAAGAAATGGGCAGAAGACATGAATAGACACTTCTCTAAAGAAGACATCTAGATGGCCAACAGGCACATGAAAAGATGCTCAATCCCACTCCTCATCAGGGAAATACAAATCAAAACCACACTGAGATACCATCTCACACCAGTCAGAGTGGCTAAAATGAACAAATCAGGAGATTATAGATGCTGGCGAGGATGTGGAGAAATGCAAACTGGTGCAGCCGCTATGGAAAACAGTGTGGAGGTTCCTCAAAAAATTAAAAATAGATCTACCCTATGACCCAGCAATAGCGCTACTAGGAATTTACCCAAGGGATACAGGAGTGCTGATGCATAGGGGCACTTGTACCCCAATGTTTATAGCAGCACTCTCAACAATAGCCAAATTATGGAAAGAGCCTAAATGTCCATCAACTGATGAATGGATAAAGAAATTGTGGTTTATATATACAATGGAATACTACTTGGCAATGAGAAAGAATGAAATATGGCCTTTGTAGTAATGTGGATGGAACTGGAGAGTGTTATGCTAAGTGAAATAAGTCAGGCAGAGAAAGACAGATACCATATGTTTTCACTCTTATGTGGATCCTGAGAAACTTAACAGAAGATCATGGGGGAGGGGAAGGAAAAAAAAAAGTTAGAGAGGGAGAGAACCAAACCACAAGAGACTCTTAAAAACTGAGAACAAACTGAGGGTTGAGGGGGTGGGGGGAGGGAGGGGAAAGTGGGTGATGGGCATTGAGGAGGGCACCTGTTGGGATGAGCACTGGGTGTTGTACGGAAACCAATTTGACAATAAATTTCATATTTAAAAAATATTTTTAAAAATGAAACTAAAAAAAGATCTCTTAAGATTCTATGGAAAAAAAAAGAAAACAACCATCAAATGTACTAATTCATTTTTTTGAATTATTATTGAGTGCCTATTATGAGCTAGACAAGTGTGAAGCTCAAGAAATGTGATGATTAGCGGCACCTGGGTAGCTCAGTCGGTTAAGCATCTGACTTCAGCTCAGGTCATGATCTCACGGTTTGTGAGTTCAAGCCCCGGGTCTGGCTCTGTGCAGACAGCTCAGAGCCTGGAGACTGCTTCGGATTCTGTGTCTCCCTCTCTCTCTGCCCCTCCCCTGCTTGTTTTCTGTCTCTCTCAAAAATAAATAAACATTAAAAAAGAAATTTAAAGACGAAGAAATGTGATGATTAATAAAAACAGCATTCATTCTGCAGAGTTACATAGATCCTAAGATGAGGCCTGAAGTCAGAGGAAAAAAAATGAGCCAGGCAAAGAGAGGTGTGGGGTAAATGGTGTATGTGTATGGGGGGGCTGAGGGCCACTGGGCACAGAGGGGAGATAGCACAAGTTGCAGAAGCAAGCAGAAGCCAGACCATGAAGGACCTTGCTGTCATGTTAAAGAGTTGGGTAGGGAAGCCATTGAAGGGTTTCAGGCCTGGAGATGCTGTGATCACAGTTGAGTTGTAGAAAGATCACTCTGCAGAGTGAAGAAAATACTGAAGGAGTGAGGCTGGGGTCCTAGTGATGCAGGCAAGAGATGATATGCCTTGCATAATAGCAGGAGATGGTCCAGAAAAAGAGAAAATGGTAGATTTCTATAGATGCTTGGAAAATAAACAACTGATTTCCAGGAGAAACAGGATTTGTGCTCTGGGGGATTGGGAAGGTGAAGGAAAAAGAAGAGTGAAAGTATCTCTTAGTTTTCAGCATTGTCTGGATGACTGATGGTGCAGTGTCTGAGATAGGAAACAGGTTTTGGGTGAAGGAAATGAGGTTAGTTATAAACATGCTGAATTCAAGGAATCTGTGAGGTATGTACAAGGAGAATGAGTAACAGGATATACACGTCTGAAGCCCAGAAGAGAGTTTTGGACAAGAAGTAAAAATCGGAGATTCATTAGCAAATCAGTGATAATTGATACCAATGGACTGATTGAGAAATTTAGGGAAAGAATATAAAGTGAGAAAGAGTAGGGTCTCAGACCAAAGCAAGGAATGCCATATTTGGAGGGATGGTGAAGAAAGGATCCTATGAAGGAATCCGAGAAGCAGGAGAGAGAGAAAAATCCATGAGAAGGGGAGTACTCCTAAAATCTGAGAAGAGAATGTTTCAAGTCGTTTTCATTTAAAAGTGGAGCAAGATGGTTTTGGAAATTGTAGTAGGGAATGAAGAAGACATCAGCCCCTCTTTTTCACCCAGATGGATTGGAGGAAATGTGTAACTTCTACTTGAAAGACTGCAGAAGTTGTAGTCTCCTTAAGGGAGACCTGTGTCTTAATTAAGGCAAGGTGTTATATGTTCTGAGAAAAGAGAGGGTTTTCCTTTTTTGCAGAAGGGATTTCCAGAGGATATAGTTTAAGTCTAGACAAAATGCCCAGAGAAGTGTGGAGATGTGTTCATAGGGTAGTGGTATGCCTGGAGCAGTCTTGTCCATTCCTATTACCACCACAGTGTTCCTAACATACCAGCAAATTCCAAGCACCATCTCTCTGCATAATAATATTATCCAGACATATATATGATAGTCATCTGCATATTCAGGACTCCATGACAGTGACCAATGGGCCAATAAATAAGAAGAAATCTTGTGCAAAATAAAATAAATCTGACATACATAGTATTAATTTGATAAGCTCCATATGCTGCTGTGTACATCAGTGATTCCCAGATGATGGATCAAGAAGAAATTTTCCCTGATTTGAGGCAAGATGACAAAAATGCAAATAATGTAGTGAGTTTTCTCATATAGCTGAATTTATTCAAATTTAATAATTGTCCTTTACTGTTAAGTTATATTATTCCTTCACTTTTTCGGTTATTGAGATTGGTTCTTTTATGAAACAATGGTAATAATAAATGACAATTTATCTTAGTGATCATTTTTGCTAAGATAAAAGTGTGGCAACCTATTGATTTTGCTGGTATTTGAAAACTTCAAATCTGGAAACTGCTCATTGGTTTCCACACTGGTGAATATTTTTTGTCAGTCTGACATAATTTGTTCATACCAATTAGGAATTAAGAAGGCAGGACTTAAATTTATTTGATGTAATAGTTTTTTTGTCAGTTGCCAAGTAACACCTATGAGCATTCCCTTTGGGGAATCTAGTGGATGTGTGAGAACTCTAAGAATGAAGATTTCTGTATTCGATTATACTTGGTAAGCTTTGCATACCAAATCTCTCTCGCGTGTTTCATAATGTACATATCACACAAAAGACTAAGAAGTCCTGGAGTCAAGAAATCAGTTAAATTTTGTTTATTAGATGAACAAACAAATTTGTTTGCCGCAGGAAAATTTTTTTCTGACACACCTAATTAACATCTCCTGGAATAATCTCCTGTTAAGAACCAGTTTAAGAAGTGTTTGAATAGTTGCTCTTGAATAATAATCAAATATGTGTCTCCATGCTACATACAGGAAATTCAATCAAAGCTGAAGTGGAATTTTTGAATTTACACTGAATATTTAAGGGATTTTTTAAATGTATGTTTAATGTATGTTTATGATATTCAATATTGAAGTGCAATTTCATTTGTTTTTAATTATATCATACTGATTTTTAAATACCTCTGTGTGTTGGCCATGCTCAAAAATAACAAATATTTATGTGGCATTTACCATGTTCCAGGCACTATTCTAAGCACTTTTAGATGTGTTAACTCATTCATTCTTCAAAATTTCCTACAAGATAATACTATTATTATCCCCATTTTATGGATGAAGGTACTGAGCCACCGAGGGATTATGTGACTTGTCCAAGATCATACAGTTGGGTTCAGAGCTCAAACCTTTGATCACTCTGCTGTGCTGCTTTCTGATGGGCTCCTTATAGCTGGCATGGTCTGCCAAAGCTCAATTTACTGCTGCATGGTTGGATTGGCCACCTATAAACTTGCCTAAAGAACGAATGATGGATTGAGGTGCTCTGAAACTATTCAACAAGGATTCATCTGATCAGGATTGACTGTTTCTCAGGCTTAGTGCTACCATAAGACATCGTGAACTTTCCACAGACTTTGGAAATAGTAACAGCCCAGGGTGAATCCTTGTTGAAAAGAGTGGATTGACCACACATCTAAGAAACCATGGACTCAGAGGAAGAGTCTACCTCTGGTCTCCTCTGGAAGGAGTTGGCCAGGATGCACTAACTTCTTGGTCTGGATTTACTCTAGGAGAGGCTCTGGTTTCAAGGCTCTTGTCACAAGGGCTTCTAGGAAGTGGTTAGATTAGTGATGGCTAGTGTCTGAGGCTGGGGTGAGGGACACAGTTTGTGGAATTGGGGGCAGAGGACTGTTGATCCCTAATTGGGCCTCCTCCCTAATTCTCTGTTCAGTTCTTACACTGTCATATACAATTAACCTTTCATTTGAGAAGAAATAACATTCTGCTTTTGTACTTGTTAGGAAATTGCTCACATAAAACGAGTGACTCAGTTGGCTTCTAGTGAAACTATTATTTGCCACTAGTAGAAGGTCTGTAAACCTTCAGTACTAATTTAAGTCCCTGATTGTTCTGCTCTTGTGCTTTGTGGCCAAATTATATTGGAAAAAGACTTCCAAGTACCTCTGGCTACTTTCAAAGTTCATCCTGAGTTTCAATCACATGTAGGGTTTGTTTTTTTAAAAAACATATCAAAGCCAATCCTCCTGGGGGTGGGAAGGGGAGACTGAAACATTGAATTTAAATAAATTAAAGCAAGAACTAAATCTAAAGAAAATAAGTAGAGAGGAGTTGAAATTAGAGTCCTACCTCTAAACAGCAAACATAGTTTTAACAAAACCATATAACACTGTCAGTTACACAAAATCATGGGGAACCCACAAATATAAGTAGTAAATTTATTTGGCTAATTTGGAGTGTAAACAGGCATAGGAGGCAAGAGAAGGTATTTGTCTGTTCCTGGGACATTAACAGTATCCAAGGTTGGAAAGGAAGAAAACTCTATTCTATGAAGGGGTATTTTTTTTTAATGTATGTTTATTTACTTTGAGAGAAAGCACAGATGAGGGAGGGGCAGAAAGAAAGAGGGAGACAGAGAATCTGAAGCAGGCTCCAGGTTCCGAGAGTGCACGCAGTGCAGAGCCCAAGGCGGGGCTCGAACTCACAAACTTTAAGGTCATGACCTGAGCCAAAGTTGGACGCTTAACTGACTGAGCCACCCAGGATCCCCAGTGGGTAGTTTCTTACTGTTTCCTAAAATAAAACTTTACTTCCTGTTATCATATTTTTGCCCCTTTCAAAAGAAGAAATTTCTATTTTATCACAGCAGGAGATGGTCATCCTGGAAATCAAATGGTAGGGTGTCTTTGAAATTGCTTGACAAAATCATATTGAGATAAAATCACTTTGCTCATTCAGAGACCCAGCAAAATATTTGGGGGCCAAAACTGGTTGACAGACTATTTGCTGATAAGTTTCTATGTCAGAGGAATTCAAGCTTTTGAGAAGTCCCATGCTAGTATTCTTTTGGGTTGCCAGTTTGTTTTTACTAGTAATTGCACATTAAAACTCCACTTTGTTTCACTTAACAGATGACATCTGAGACTGCAGGTGACAAAAGACAGATTATCAGGGGAAGTTGCGGAAAGTCCTTCCAAACTATTTTAAGAAAAGAAATATTTTAAGCCAGGAGTAATTAAACCCAGCCGGGTCTAAAGTCAAGGTGCACAGGCTACATAGTGCATATCCCTATAATTAAATGATTTTGTGGTTTAGCCTAGTCTTTCATTCAGAAATGAGTCTATTGTTTGATAGAGCAAAATAGAACAGAAAAATCTTAAATATTAGCAGATAAATTATAGTCTACAATAGATTATTTTCTTAATTATCTGTGTTCTTATAAAATGCAGGATAAAGAATGCCTGTAAATGTCTCAAATCACATACTCATGTCTTATTCTCTGAATAGCTTTTTGGATATTTATTTAATTCTTCATTTTTAGATAAGGGTATATTTATATATAACATATATAAATAAATATATATAATTACATATATATATGTATGTGTGTGTATACATATATATGTATATATATATGTGTATACATATATATACACATATATATAAACATATATATGTATACATATATACACATATATATAAACATATATATGTATACATATATATGTAAACATATATATATACATATATATAAACATATATGTATATATAAACATATATATGTATATATATGTGTATACATATATATATATATACATATATATAAACACTGGCTTAATAGCATAACAAGAATCTTATATGCATAGAAAAAATGCCTAGATGGCATTGCAAGTATTTTTTTGTTCATTCTCTGAGACCCAGCTGGAAGGTCATCTTCACAGGAAGGTTTTTCAGCTTTATTAATGCAAAGTCAGTTGTTCCCTTTTCTCTGCTCCCACAGCACTTAGTCCAGACCTCCACTATAGCATTTGTCTATTACTGTAGGGTAATTATTTGGCTCCCTTTAGGCGGGGAACTTCTCAGAAGCAGAGAACTTGGTTTACTCATTGTTATGTCTCTGTCACCTGGCAGAGTGTGTGGTATACAGTAGGCACATAATCAGAAATATTGACCAACTGTCTTTTCAATGGGAAGTGATTGTAGAACTATGCAGATACAGCTATAATCTAGAGGCTGAAACTGTTTGAGACTTATTTTTTGCCTTTTAGCTTGCCTGGTACTTCTGTCCAAAAGTCTGCCTGGCCTTGATTTCTATGTATGATCTTGTTTGATCTTCTAGTGTGCCAATTCTCCCAGAGAATGGCTCAACACACTGGTTATGCTAACTTAACTTGTGTTATACTGAACTCAATGTGAGATTAGGGGGCTGTAGGAGAAAATTCAGAAATCTCTGGCCTTTATATAAAGATTTGAATGTAAGAATTAACACGTTTCCACCTGTCCAACAATAGTGTGCCTTTATAGTTACCTCATCCCACTCTCTGTAGGGCTTTGACTGGGCAGTCTTTCTGCCATCCAGTCTTTAACTTAATTTTATTGTGTTTTAAAAAACAGTGGCCAACTAATCTTTGACAAAGCAGGAAAAAATATCCAATGGAAAAAAGGCAGTCTCTTCAGCAAATGATGTTGGGAAAACTGCACAGCAACATGCAGAATGAACCTGGACCACTTTCTTACACCATACACAAAAATAAATTCAAAATTGATGAAAGACCTAAACTTAAGACAGGAAACTATCAAAATCCTAGAGGAGACAATAGGCAACAACCTCTTTGACCCCAGCCACAGCAACTGCTTACTTGACATGTCTCTGCAGGCAAGGGAAACAAAAACAAAAATGAACTATTGGAACCTCATCAAGATTAAAAGCTTCTGCACAGTGAAGGAAACAATCAGCAAAACTAAAAAGCAACCAACATAATGGCACAATATATTTGCAACTGACATATCAGATAAAGGATTAGTATCCAAAATCTATAAAGAACTTATCAAACTCAACACCCAAGAAAACAATCTAGTGAAGAAATGGGCAAAATACATGAACGGACACTTTTCCAAATCAGACATCCAGATGACCAAAAGACACATGAAAAAATGATGAATACCACTCATCATCAGGGAAATACAAATCAAAACCACAATGAGATACCACCTCACACCTATCAGAATGGCTAAAATTAACAACTCAGGCAACAACAGATGTTGCCAAGGATGCAGAGAAAGAGCAGTATTCCCACTGCTGGTGGGAATGCAAACTGGCACATCCACTCTGGAAAACAGTACAGAGGTAAATTAAAAATGGAACTACCCTATGACCCAGCAATTGCACTACTAGATATTTATCTAAAGGATACAAAAGTGTTGATTCGAAGGGGCAGATGCACCACAACGTTTATAGCAGCACTATTGGCAATAGCCAAAGTATGGAAAGAACCCAAATGCCCATCAACTGATGAATGGATAAAGAATATGTGGTATATACATACAATAGAATATTACTTGGTGATCAAAAAGAATGAAATCTTACCATTTGCAAAAATGTGGATGGAACTAGAGTGTATTATACTAAGTGAAATAAGTCAGAGAAAGACAAACATCATATGATTTCATTCATATGTGGAATTTAAGAAACAAAATAGATGAACATAGGGGAAGAGAAGCAAAAAAAAGATAAAAACAGAGAGGGAAACAAACCATAAGAGACTCTTAAATACAGAGAACAAACTGAGGGTGGCTGGTGTGGTGTTGGGTGGGGGGAATGGGCTAAATGGGTGATGGGCATTAAGAAGAGCACTGGGTGTTATATGTATGTGATGAAACACTAATTTCTGTTCCTGAAATCATTATTACACTATAGGTTAACTAACTTTGATTTAAATAAAAATTTTAAAAAATGAGAGACTGAAAAAGTTAAAGAATAAAAACAAGTTTTATTGAGATATAATTTATATCCATATACTTTACTTATTTAAAGTGTACAATTCAATGGTTTTCAGTATATTCATAGAATTGTTTAGCCAACACTACTAATTCCAGAATACTTTCAACATCTTCCCCCAAACTCTGGACCAATTGGTAGCTATTTCCTATTTCTCACCAACCCCTACCCGCCAGTCCTAGGCAACCACTAATTTACCTTCAGTTTCAATAAATTTGCCTACATGTAAATGGAATCATACAATATCTAATCTTTTGTGTCAGTCTTCTTTCATCTAGCATGTTTCCAAAGGTCATCTCTGTTGTACATGCATCATTACTTTATTCCCTCTTATTGCTGAAGAATATTCCATTGTATGTATATATCACAGTTTATTTATCTATTCATTAGTTGATGGACACTAGGGCTATTACTACTTGTTGGCTGTTATGAATAGTGCTTCTAGAACATTCCTGTGTAAGTTTTTGTGTGGACATATGGTTTCATCTTCTTGAATGTATACCTAGATGTGGAATTGTTGGTTTACATGGTAACTCTACGTTTAACATTTTGAGGAACTGCTCTTCTGTTTTCCAAAATGACTGTACCATTTTACACTGACACTAGCAAGTATGAGACTTCCAGTTTTCCTACATCCTCACCAATACTTGCTGTTGTCTGTCTTTTTGATTATAGCCAACCTAGTGGTTGTAAAGTGGTAACTCATTGTATTTTGAGTTTTATTTATTATGAGCTAATGATGTTGAACATTTTTTTCATGGGCTTAATGGCCATTTGCATACATTCTAAGGAGAAAAGTCTATTCAGATATTTTGCCCATTTTAAAATTAAGTTATTATTTAATTATTGAGTTGTAAGAGTTCTTTATATATTCTAGGTAGGAGTCCCTTAACAGATATATGATTTGCAAATATTTTCTCCCATTTGTGGGTTTCCTTTTCACTTTTTTTGGTGACAACTTTTGCAACATAAAAGTTTTTCATTTTGATGTAATTCAATTTATCTATTTTTTTTTTCTTTTATTGTTTGTGCTTTTGGTGTCAAGCCTAAGAAACCATGGTCTTCTCTAAGGTCATGAAAATTTAGGCCTTTTTAAAAAAGAGTTTTATAGTTTCAGCTCTTACATTTAGATTTTGCATCTATTTTGAGTTAATTTTTGTATACGGTGTGAGACAAAGGACCAATTCATTATTTTGCATGTGGCTATCCAGTTGTCCAAGAACCCTTTGTTGCAAACATTATTCTTTCCCCACTGAATGGTCTTGACAATTAATTGACTATAAATGCAAGGCTTTATTTCTGTTCTCTAAATTCTATTCCACTGATCTACATGGCTATCTTTATGGCAATACTATCCTTACTTTATTATTGTAGCTTTGTAGTAAGTTTTAAAATTGGCATGTGTGAGTTCTCCAACTTTGTTCTATTTTTTTTTTAATTTTGAGAGAGAGAAAGAAAAAGTGCAAGCTGGGGAGGGGCAGAGAGAGAGAGAGGGAAACAGAAGATCTGAAGCAGGCTCTGAGCTGACAGCAGAGAGCCCAGTGAGGGGCTTGAACTCAAGAACTGTGAGATCATAGCCTAAGCGTAAGTCCAAAACTTAACCGACTGAGCCACCCATGTGCCCCTGTCCTTCCGTTTCAAGATTTTTTTTTTTGCCTTTTCTGGGTCCCTAGTATTTCTATATGAATTTTAGGATCAGTTTTGTAATATCTGTAAAGAAGCCACTTGGGATTTTGATAAAGACTGAAGTGAATCTCTAAATCAATTTGGGGGGAGTACTGCCAATGAACATGGGTGTATCCATCGTATCTAATTCATGAAAATTACATATCTTTTCACCTATTTACATTGTCTTTTCTTTATTTCACAATGTCTCATACCACAATACACATTTTGCACTTTGTGGAATTTATTTCTAAGTCTTTTTTTCTTTTGATGCTATAGTAGATGGAACTGTTTTAATTTCATTTCAGATTGTTCATTACAAGTGTATAGAAACAATTCATTTTTGTATGTTGATTTTGTATCCTATAGCTTTGCTGAATTTATTCATTAGTTTTAATAGTTTTTCAGTGAATTCCTTAAAATTTTCTGTATACAAAATCATGTCATCTGTAAATATAGTTTTACCTCTTACTTTCAAATCTATATGCCTTTTATTTCTTTTCTTTCAAGCACTCCCCCACCTCACCATAAAATAGTTCACCTAGAACCTGTAGTACAATGTTATATAGAAGTTTTGAGAGTGGACATCTTCATTTTGTTCTTGATCTTAGGGAAAACATTCAGTTTTTCACCATTAAGTACGATAATATTAACTGGGTTTCTTCACAGATACACTTTATCAGGTTGAGGAACTTCCCCTCTATTAGTTTTTTAGTTGTATGTGTGTGTTTTTAATTGTGAAAGGGCATTGGATTTTGTGACATGATTTTTGTGCATCTATTGAGATGCATGTGACTTTTGTCTTTTATTCTATTTGATATATTACATTAATTGATTTTTAAAAACATTTTAAATGTAGAATTTTATTTCTTTATTTTACTTTAATTCCACTCAGCATACAGTACAATATTAGTTTCAGGTGTACAATATAGTGATTCAACACTTCCATACAACACCCAGTGCACCCCTTCATCCCCATCACATATTTAGCCCATCCCCCTGCCCCAGCAATCGCCAGTTTGTTCTCTGTAATTAAGAGTCTGTTCCTTAATTTCTCTCTTTTCTCCCCTTTGCTCATTTATTCTATTTCTTAAATTCCACATATAAGTGAATCACATAGTTTTTGTCTTTCCTCTGATTGACTTCTTTCACTTAGGATTATGCTCTTTAGCTCCATCCATGTCATTGCAAAGGGCAAAATTTCATTCTTTTTTTATGACTTAATACTATTCCATTATATATATTTTGGCATATATACATGCCACATCTTCTTTATACATTCATCAATCAATGGATAATTGGGCTGCTTTAATATCTTGCCTATTGTAAATAATGCTGCAATAAACACAGGGGTGCATGTATCCCTTTGAATTAGTGTTTTTGTATTCTTTCAGTAAATACCTAGTAGTGCAATTGCTAGAGCATAGAGTAGATCTATTTTTAACTTTGTCAGGAACCTCCATGCTGTTTTCCACAGTGGCTGTACCAGTTTGCATTCCTACCAATAGTGCACAAGGGTTCCCTTTTCTCCACATCCTTGCCAACACCTCTTGTTTCTTGTGTCGTTGATTTTATTTATTTATTTATTTATTTATTTAATGTTTATTTATTTTTTCATGTTTATTTATTTTGGGGAGAGAGGGAGAGATATTAAGCAGAGGAGGGGCAGAGAGAGAAGGGGACAGAGGATTTGAGGCAGGCTCTGTGCTAATAGCAGAGAGACGGATGTGGGGATCAAACTCAAGACCTGCAAGATCATGACCTGAGCTAAAGCCAAACGCTCAACTTACTGAGCCACCCAAGCTCAGTTTTTTATAGTTTGGATACTAACCCTTTATCAGATATGTCATTTGCGAATATCTTCTCACATTCCATAGGTTGCCTTTTAGTTTTGTTGATGGTTTCTTTTGCTGTGCAGAAACTTTTTATTTTGACGTAGTCCCAATAGTTTATTTTTGCTTTTGTTTCCCTTGCTTCAGGAGATAATAGCTAGAAAAAAAGTTGTTATGGCTGATGTCAAAGAGGTTATGGCCTGTGTGTTCTATTCTAGGATTTTTACGGTTTCCTGTCTCACATTTAAATCTTTTATCCATTTTTATTTTATTTTTGTGTATAGTATAAGAAAGTGGTCCAGTTTCATTCTTTTACATGCTGCTGTCCAGTTTTCCCAACAAGATTTGTTGAAGAGACTGTCCTTTTCCCATTGGATATTCTTTCCTGGTTTGTTGAAGATTAATTGGCCATACATTTGTGAGTTTATTTCTGAATTTTCTATTCTTTTCTATTGATCTATGTATTTTTGTACTAGTATCTTACTGTTTTAATCACTACAGTTTTGTAATATAACTTGAAGTTTGGATTTGTGTTGCCTCCAGCTTTGCTTTCCTTTTTCAAGGTTTCTTTGGCTATTTGGAGCCTTTTGTGGTTCCATACAATTTTAGAATTGTTTGTTCTAGTTCTGTGAAAAATGCTGCTGGTATTTTGATAAGGACTGCATTAAATGTGTAGATTGCTTGGGTAGTATAGACATTTTAACAATACTTGTTCTTCCAATCTGTGAGCATAGAATGTCTTTCCATTTCTTTGTATCATCTTCAATTTCTTTCATCAGTGTTTTATAGTTATCAGAGTACAGGACCCTCACCTCTTTGGTTAAGTTTATTCCGAGGTATCTTATTACTTTGGGTGCAATTGTAAACGGGATTGTTTTCTTAATTTCTCTTTCTGCTGCTTCATTATTGCTGTGTAGAAGTGCAACAGATTTCTGTACATTGATTTTGAATCGTGTAGCTTTACTGAATTCATTTATCAGTTCTAGCAGTTTTCTTGGTGGAGTCTTTAGGGTTCTCTCTATATAGTATCATGTCATCTGCAAATAGTGAAAGTTTTACTTCCTTACCAATTTGGATGCTTTTTACTTCTTTCTGTTGTTTGATTGCTGCATCTAGGACTTCCAGTACTATGGTGAATAAAAGTGGTAAGAGTGGACATCCTTGTCTTGTTCCTGACCTTAGAGGGAAGAACTCTGTTTTTCCCCTTTAAGGATGATATTAGCTGCGGTGTTTCACATACAGCCTTTATTATGTTAAGGTATGTTCCTTCTAAACCTACTTTGTTGAAGGTTTTTTTTTTTTTGTAATCATGAATGGATGTTGTACTTTGTGAAATGCTTTTTTCTGCATCTATTGAGATGATCATACGGTTCTTATCCTTTTTCTTATTGATGTGAGGTGTCTTGATTGATATGCAAATACTGAACCATCCTTGCAATCCAGGAATAAATCCTTCTTGATCATGGTGAATGATTTTTTCAATGTATTATTTAATTTGTTTCGCTAGTATTTTGTTGAAGATTTTTGTATCTATGTTCATCGGGGCTATTGGTCTGCAGTTCTCTTTTTTAGTGACGTCTTTATCTGGTTTTGGGTATCAGGGTAATGCTGGCATCATAGAATAAATTTGGAAGTTTTTTTCCCCCTTCTATTTTTTGGAATAGTTTGAGAACAATAGGTATTAACTCTTCTTTACATGTTTGGTGGAATTTTCAGGCACCTGGGTGGTTCAGTTGGTTAAGTGTCTGACTCTTGATTTTGGCTCAGGTCATGATCTCACAGTTTGTGAGTTTTAGCCCCATGTTGGTCTCTGTGCTGACATTGCAGAGCCTGCTTAGGATTCTCTGTCTCCCTCTCTCTCTGCCCCTTCCTTTCTCTCTCTCAAAAATAAATAAACATTTAAACAAAAAAAATATTTGGCAGAATTCACCTGTGAAACCATCTGGTCCTGGACTTTTGTTTTTGGGGATTTTTTTGATTACTGTTTTAATTTCTTTGCTGATTATCAGTCTGTTCAAATTTTCTATTTCTTCCTATTTCAGTTTAGGTAGTTTATATGTTTCTAGGAATTTATTCATTTCTTCTAGGGTTGTCCAATTTGTTGGCATATAGTGTTTCATAATATTCTCTTAAAATTGTATTTCTGTGTATTCTCTTACAATTGTATTTCTGTGGTGTTGGTTGTTATTTTTTCACTTTCTTTTTATTTTATTTATTTGAGTCCTTTCTCTCTCTCTCTTTTGGAGAGAGAGAGTGAGTGGGTGAGGAGCAGAGGGAGATAGAGAGAGAGAATATTATGCAGGTTCCACGCCCAGCATAGAGGCTGATGAGGGGCATGGTCTCATAACCTTGGGATCATGGCCTGAGCCAAAATCAAGAGTCAGATACTTCACTGACTGAGCCACCCAGGCGCCCTGAGTTGTTTCTCGTTTTTTTCTTGATAAGTCTGGCTAGAGATATATCAATTTTATTGATTTTGTTTCAAAGAACCAGCTCCTGGTTTCATTGATCTGTTCTATACTTTTTTTGGTTTCTATATCATTTATTTCTGTTCTAATATTTATGTCCTTCCTTTTGCTGGTTTTAGGTTTTGTTTGTTCTCCTTCCTTTAGGTGTAAGATTAGGTTGTTTATTTGAGATTTTTATTGCTTCTTGAGGTAGGCTTTTATTGGTATAAACTTTCCTTTTAGAACCACTTTTGCTGCATTGCATAGATTTTGGATTTTAGTATATGTGCTGCTGAATCAAGCACAAAAGTTTTGGATTTCAAGTTTTCATTTGTTTCTATGCACATTTTTTATTTCTTTTTTAATTTTCTGGTTGGTCCATTCATTGTTTAGTAGCATGTTATTTAACCTTCATGTATTTGTGGTCTTTCTAAAGTTTTTCTTATGGTTGTATTTGAATTTCAAAGGGTTGTGATTAGAAAAGATGCATGGTATGACTGATTATCTTGAATTTGTTAAGGCTTATTTTGTGGGGTAATATGTGATCTATTCTGGAGAATGTTCTATGTATTCTTCAAAAGAATGTGTATTCTGCTGCTTTAGGATGGAATGTTTTTAATTTTTTTTTCAACGTTTTTTATTTATTTTTGGGACAGAGAGAGACAGAGCATGAACGGGGGAGGGACAGAGAGAGAGGGAGACACAGAATCTGAAGCAGGCTCCAGGCTCTGAGCCATCAGCCCAGAGCCTGACGCGGGGCTCTAACTCACGGACCGCAAGATCGTGACCTGGCTGAAGTTGGACGCTTAACCGACTGCACCACCCAGGCACCCCAGGAAGGTTTTAAATATATGTTGAATTCATCTGTTCTGGTGTATCATTCAAAGCCATTGTTTCCTTGCTGATTTATTTTTTGTTTAGGTAATCTCTCTGTTGTAGTAAGTGGGGTGTCAAAGTTTCCTATTATTATTGTGTTATTATCAGTTAGTTCCTTTATGTTTGTTGCTTACTACTTTATGTATTTGGGTGCCTCTATGTTGGGTGTGTAAATATTTACAATTGTTAAATCTTGTTGGATTGCCCCTGTTATGATCATATTGTGTCTTTGTCTTTTGTTACAGTTTTTGTTTTAAAGTCTATTTTGTCCAATGTAAGTATTGCTACTCTGGCTTTCTTGTGCCATTTGCATGATAGATATTTCTCCATCCCCTCACTTTTTGAAAAAAAAAATTAATGTTTAGTTTTGAGAGAGAGAGAGAGAGAGAGAGGGAGAGAGAGAGCAAGCAGGGGAGGGACAGAGAGAGGGAGACACAGAATCCGAAGCAGGCTCCAGGCTCTGAGCCGTCAGCACAGAGCCTGATGCTGGACTTGAACCCATGAGCTGTGAGATCATGACCTGAACTGATATCAGACACTTAACCGACTGAGCCACCCAGGCGCCCCATCCATCCCCTCACTTTTAATCTGCACGTGTCTTTAGGTCTAAGAGTCTCGTGTGGGCAGCATATAGAAGGGCCTCGTTCTTTTAATCCATTCTGTCATTCTGTGTCTTTGATTGGAGCATTTAGTGCATTCACATTCAAAGTAATTAATGGATAGATATGTATTTGCTGTCATTGTATTATTTGTTCTCTGGTTATTTCTGAAGATTTCCTCTAGTCCTTTATTGTCTTTCTCTCCTTCATGGTTTGCTGCTTTTGTTTAGTGATATATTCGGATTTCTTTCTCCTTATTCTTCACATATATGGTTGCCATTAGGTTTATATATAACCTCTTCAACATACAGCAGTCTATATTAAGTTGATGATCATTTAGGTTTGAAGCCATTTTTTACTTTCCTACTCCCCACAATTTAGGTATATGTTTTTATATTTTACATCTTTTTATTTTGTGAGTTCCTTGACTTATTTTTTACAGAAATATTCATTTTTACTGTTTTTGTGTTTGCTACCTTTATTCCATCACTTGTGGTCTCTCCTTTCAACTCAAAGAGTCCCCTTTAATATTTCTTACAGGGCTGTTTAGTGGTCATGAACTCCTTTAGTTTTCTTTTTGTTGTTGTTTTCTGGGAAATTATCTCTCCTTCTTTTCTGAATGATAGCCTTACTGGACAGAGTATTCTTGGCTGCAGATTCTTCTCATTTAAGCACTTTGAATAATCATGCCATTCCCTTCTGGGTTGGAAAGTTTCTGCTGAGAAATATCCTGCTAGCCTTATTGGTTTTCCCTTGTAAGTTATTCGCTTTTGTCTTGCTGCTTTAAATTTTTTTTTCTTTATCACTATATTTTGCCAATTTAATTGCAATATGTCTTGGTGTGGTTCTGCATTTGCTGATTTTGATCAGAGTTCTTTGTGCCTCCAGGATCTGGATATATGTTTCCTTTCCTAGATTAGGGAAGTTTTCAGCTATTATTCTTCAAATAAATCCCTGCCCCATTTTCTCTCTTCTTCTTCTTCTGGTTTTCTATAACACAAATGTCATTAGGTTTGATGGAGTCACTGAGATTTAGATTCCCTAAATCTATTCTTGTTTTGCATAATTCCTTTTTCTCTCTTTTGTTCAACTTGATTACTCTCCTTTACTCTGTCTTCTAGTCCATAGTTTGTTTCTCTGCTTCTTCTATCTTGCTATTCATTCTATCAAGCATTTTTTTTTCATTTTATTTATTGAATGCTTTATCTCTGCTATGTTATTCCTTATCTCTGTGTTAAGGGTCTCACTCATGTATTCCATTCTTTTCTTAAGTCCAGTGAGTATCCTTATGATCATTATTTTAAAATTTCTACTATCAGACATGTTACTTATATCTGTTTTGCTTATATCTCTGGCCATGGCTTTGTCCTATTCTTTCATTTGGGATAAATTTCCCTGTCTTCTCATTTTGTCTAAGTCTCTGTGCCTATTTCTCAGTTTTAGGATTTCAGCTACTTCTGTTCTTGAGGGTAATGGCTTTATGAAGAAGTCCTGTAGTGTGCTGCCATTTGATGTCCTCTGTTTTCAAGAGCCTAGTGCTTCCAGGAGTATCTTCAATGTGTGCTGTATATACTCTGCTATTTTGTCCTGGCTGCTTTATCCTTCAGGCAATTCATCTTCATAAGCTCTTTTCACCTGTTGTAGGCAGTGTTTAGTCCTTGGTCTGAATGTGGCACATTGTAACTAGGTATGCCCTGGTCTGCTTGTGAAATGAGACCTGTCACCATTGCTGCTGGAACAAAGGCCTTGCATAACTCATGGGTCAGGAGGCATGGTGTGAGCAGAGGTTTGGGTCAGTCTTCTGGGGGAGGGGGCCTGCTGTGCTGGCATTGAGACAAGCATGACAGGGAGGGGTGGTCCCACTGCAGAATGTGGGGCAGGGCTTAGTGTAAACAGTTAGGTAGTAAATATCTAATACTGCATTGGTTCCCACAGGTGGCCCCATGCTTATGCTGAGGGGCAGAGGAGGGAAATGGCATTGGTCAGTTCCTTTGTTTCTGGAGGGTTCTCTCTGTGAATGCTGTTTCTCTGGGATGTACTCTAAGATGAACAAATAATCTCCCCAATATGTGCCCAGGTGCTCTTCAGATCACTGTTTCCATGCTGTACATCTGTGGGTTGTTTGCCTGCCTTCTCTTCAAGAGCAGTGCAATGACCTCTGGGTTGTATCCCAGCCATGCCTGCTGACCTTTAAAACTCCAGGCTTGCTGGTTGTAAGAACTCACAAAATTCAGCCCCTCTTGCTTTCCTCGCCAATTGCTATAGTGATTCATTTTCCCCACGAGCCATGACCTACATGCTAGTCTGTCTCTTGTCCTTCTCCATGACTGCATCTCTCTCCCCTTCTGCAGCAGTCATGATCTGTTTCTCTCCCAAACTCTGTCTCCATACTTCCTACCTTGGATGTGGCCTCTTCTCTACCTGTAGTTGTGTAGTTTGTTCTGCCAGTTTTCAGGCCAATTTCTGGGATATTTAAGACGACTTGATGATTATCTGGTCATATTCATGGGATGAGGTGAGCCTAGGGTCCTCCTACCCCACCACCATCTTCCAACCTACATTAATTGATTGTTGGCTGTTGAGTCAACCTTGCATTTGTGGGCTATTGTCCATTCTTGTACCTGCTCAACTCAGACTTAAAAACACTTGACAATTGTTTTTTCTAGAGTCATAGTTTTGTCATTTTTAATATTTCTCTAAGGCTCAAATTTTATCATTCTTGGTTTAAAAGCAACCTCACAGGGGCGCCTGGGTGGCTCAGTCGGTTAAGCGTCCGGCTTCGGCTCAGGTCATGATCTCACAGTTTGTGGGTTCGAGCCCCGCCTCGGGGTCTGTGCTGACAGCTCAGAGCCTGGAGCCTGCTTCACATTCTGTGTCTCCCTCTCTCTCTGCCCCTTCCCTGCTCATGCTGTGTCTCTCTGTCAAAAATAAATAAACATTAAAAAAAATTAAAAACAAAATAATAAAAGCAACCTCACTTTTTCCTGAATAGTTGCAAGGGTGATATACTTACGGTTTATGAGGCAAATTTGGCTTGTAAGTATATTTTATTTGGTCTATAGGCTTTTGAAATTTAGGCCAAGAGTGTTCTCTGTAGGCAGACATCACACTCAACATTTCTGTTATCTTCTATTCTGCATTTAAGCCAGGCCCTTAAAAGCTTTGAAGTCTGTGATGCTTGTAATAAACCATCTTGCTTTTGGCATATTTATTTATCTCAATGGAATCATTTCCTGGTCACCCAACTTTAAAATCTTGGAGTCACTGTTGATAACTTTTGTAAAATTTTTTCTGCCTTTAAAAACATCATTCTATTTAACCACACTGAACTGGGCTTAAAAATAGTTAAGATGATTAAAAAAAATCTCCCAAATTAAATATGAATATATTCCCATTGTATAAGATTTAGACAATCACAAAATCCCTAAAGTACAGAAGACCTAAAAGTCCTCTTTTACTTCTCCCCACCAACCCTTCCTCATCCACAGATAATTATTGTCATTAAAGTGGGGTGTATTCTTCTGGCCCACTTTGTAGACTTTTACACACACGCACACACACACACATATGGGCTCCCAGTTTTTTACATAAAAAGTAGGTTAGACAAATTGTCAACCTATTGACAATAAGTGCCTCTAGATAGGGAAGGGATGGTAAAGGAGAGTGAAGGAGAAGTTTTCAATTTTTAGTCATTACTGCCAATGCTGTATAAGCATGATTTACATACATCTTTATAGAAAGAAAGCCTATGTTAGCAAGACATGAAACTTGGATGCTATAAATGAGAAGAATGGTAGACTGGCTATGTAAAAATATTATACTGAATATCAGTCAGGATTCAACCTGAGAAGCAGAACCAATGGGGAAAATAAATAAATAAAAATATTAGGTAGATAGATGGATAGATAGATAGATAGATAGATAGATAGATAGATAAGCTAGGTAAGCAAGTTTGAAATGAGCAAGGCAGGTCTTCAGGAAGGAAATATCACAGGTAGGTTGGAACTGTATCTTCTTTTAGGAGAGGCCTAAGTTCTATTTTCAAGTCTTTTCAACTGATTGAATTAGGCTCCCCCAGATTATTAAGGATAATCTCCCTTAGTAAAGTCAATTGATTATGGGCTTTAATTTCATATGCAAAATACTTTTACAGTAAAACCAAGGCACTTGATTGAATAAGTGGATACTATAGCCTAGCCAAGCTGACACATCAAAAATTAAAAATTTATGTACAGCAAAAGATACTGTGAAGAAAGAAAGACAACAGATAGGTAAAATGTACTTACAGCATAGATAATAAAATGATTAATATTCAAAATTACCGAGTTCCCTGAAATCAGTGAAAAAGTCAATAAACAGCTGATAGAAAAATGGGCAAATATGAATAGGAAACTCATACACAGGGGTGCCTGGGTGGCTCAGTTGGTTAAGTGTCCAACTCTTGATTTTGATTCAGATCATGATCTCATGGTTCGTGGGATTGAGCCCCGTTTTGGGCTCCATGCTGATGGCTCAGGGCCTGCTTGGGATTCTCTCTCTCTCTCTCTCTCTCTCTCTCCCTCTCTCTCTGCCCTTCCCCCATTTGTGCTCTTTCTCTCAAAATAAATAAATAAAAATTTTATTAAAAATTTTTTTTTCAACGTTTTTTATTTATTTTTGGGACAGAGAGAGACAGAGCATGAACGGGGGAGGGGCAGAGAGAGAGGGAGACACAGAACCGGAAGCAGGCTCCAGGCTCCGAGCCATCAGCCCAGAGCCTGACGCGGGGCTCGAACTCACGGATCGTGAGATCGTGACCTGGCTGAAGTCGGACGCTTAACCGACTGCGCCACCCAGGCGCCCCTAAATAAATAAAAATTTTAAAAAAAAGGAAAGTCATATGCAAAATATAAGTCTGGTGAAAAATGTAACAAAATGCTCAAACTCATCAAGAAGTAAGAAAATAAAATTTTAAATGATTTAAAATTTTAAAGTTAAAAAGTTGAAAAATTTCCTGATAATTTTGGTCAACATTTGAAAAGATGGATATCTCAAGTTGACAAAAATACAGAAGGCTAGGCATTCTCATTCATACACAAATTTTTGGTTGAGAGTGATATTGATAAAGCCTTTTAAAATAGATACTTAGCAGTATATGAACATTTTAATTGAGCGTAACTTTTACTTGGTGGACTACTGCTATGAATCTATTGTCTCTTACTCTTAATATTGAATCAGTCTTGTGTGACTGAGGCAAACAACTGAATTCCCTGGTCCTTTTCTTACTCTCTGAGTTCAACTTGCACACTACTGCTAGATAGATCTTCTTAATTGTCTTTTTTTCCCTAACACATACATACACACTCATTCACACACATACCACATACCACAGCACTGTTTGTAACAGCCTCAAGCTAGAAACACCCCAAATGTCTAATAATATAGCATGGATAAATAACTTATGATACATTCATGTAATGGAATATTTACAATAAAGAAAATGAAAGGACTGTAGATTACAAACATTAACATGGATGACTCTCAAAAATATTCTTGGACAAAAGAAGCAAAAACCAAAGAAAACAAAGTGTGATTCCATTTAAACAAAGTTCAAAGCAAAGCAAAATTAAACTACGTTATTTAGAGATGCATAGCTAGGTAGTAAAACCATAAAGAAAAACAAGGAGGTAAATGATTATTCCAGATGTTAGGGTAGTGATTACCTTAGCTGGGGGAAGAAGGGAGTTGTGATTGAGGAGGTGAATTCAAGAGAACTCTAGGATGCTGTTGATCTTAGACTTTTTGACTTTGATGGGGACAACATGTTAAACTTAACACAGATGATTTATGCTTTGTCTCTATTATTGCAACTTAAAAAAATGCCACTAGGGAACTTTCTGAGGTGTTGGCAGTCTCCTATTTCCCTTTTTTCTCCAGCTTTATTGAGATATAATTAATGTGTAACATTGTGTAAGTTTAACGTGTACATTGTGTTGATTCAATGCACTTATAAATTGCAAAATGATCATCACCCTAGTACTGTTGTCCCTGAACAGCACAGGTATGAACTGCCTGGGTCCTCTTCTATGTGGATATTTTTCAACACAGTATATTCCTATAAATGTATTTTCTTTTCCTCATGATTTTCTTAATTTTATTTTCTCTACCTTCCTTTATTGTAAGCATACAGTAAATAATACATACAACATAAAAAACGTGTTAATTGACTGTTATCGGTAAGGTTTCTGGTCAACAGTAGACTGTTAGCAGTTAAAGTTTGAGGGAATCAAAAGTTATACTTGGATTTTTGACTGTGTGGGCAATCGGGGTTTGTAGAAAGGTGGTCAGCACCCATAACTCCTGCATTGCTTGAGGGTCAACTGTATTAGCTACCACCTACATCTCGTTACATGTGGTGGTTGCACAGATTCTGATTGATAATTTTCTAAATTAAATTTACTTTTCTGTTCGTTGTATTTGACTTAAAAATTGTTGAAAGTAAATTATATTTTAAAAATCTATTTGGATTACTTCCTGCCTACAGGATAAAGGTCAGACTCCTCCATATTCAAATTCCTCCCTATACCTAGACCTCAGCCTTTGTCATCTGACACCTACTACTGTCTTCAGTGGAAGCCAAAAAAATCCCAAACAAAACAAAACAAAACAAAAGCCCCAACAGATACTAATTTTACTAAATTGCCTTTACCAAAAAAGAAAAAAAAAGACCTTTCCTCTTGTTCTTTATTTGAGAGCAAATGGGGGAGAATTTTGAATTGCTTACCACACGTTCTTCTAAGATGAATCAGAGCAGAATGAAATGCCTGCTTAGACTTTGGCTATAATGAATATGTGTCTATGACACAATTTTCAGGAAGAACACATTTCTCCCAAGTCATTATCTAGTTAGCATTATGTGTTTAGATTACAAATTTTCTTTTAGTTTAAATATGTTAAGAGATGTGTCAAAGGCAAGTATATGTGATGTTAGATGTTATGTTGTGCCCACCACAACACAGTGAAACATAAGAAATGACAGGAATTGAGCCCAGAGTCTTCATGCACAGACTATCAGTTTCACACTTAGTCACAGTCAACTTCACACGCAGACAACACTGAAAGAACCAGAGCCAAATGTTCCTGGAAAATGGGACTTCTTAGCTTCATAGACATTTGCTACAAATACCTGAGCCCCATGTGCTGGGTGGAGATCTCAGCAAGAAGACTGATGGGCAGCTTCCAGGGGAAAAAATGAGGGAGGGGCAGGATGTGGTGTTGGTGATTCAGAAGTGGCCCCCCTTCTCCACCACCAATCTGAGTCAGCATGCAGCCACATGGCCCCACATGGTGCATGATGGCTCTCGATGAGCTGTCATATCAGGCGCACTCTTCTTGCCTTTATTAAAGCAGCTGGTGATTTTAGAAGCCCAATTTACATATGAGTAGTTTTATTCTGTCTTTCCAAATTAGTCAAGCAACAAATGTTGAAACTTTCTGACCTACATGATATGGTGGCATGAAGTGTTGTTGGGTGTTTTGCTTCATCTGGTTCTTAAAACGGTCCAGTAATATCACCCATCTGGAGGCAGCCTAGCATAGTAGTTGAGACCCTGGGTGCTGGAGCCAAGCTGACTGGGTTCAAATCCCTACTTGCCATCCCTGGACTTCTGATTTTAGAAGTGTGCACATATCATTCTTTGTTGCCCTAGGACATGAATTGTGTGTTCTTACTGTGATTGTTGCATCCTCGGTGCAACAGTGGCAGAGGTTACAGCAAGCTCCAGCATAGCAGCAGTGGTTCTGCTGATGGCAGCATCTGGGTTCCTGGCTGGCAGACTAGGTGGCACTTCTCAGTGCTGGTCATTAACTATCCATGACTTGATTTGGGGCATTGCTCATGACCGCAGAGTCCTCAATCCACCATTCCACCATGCTGGCGATTCTATAAGTTATACAATGATCTTTTTTTTTTTTTAATTTTAAAGTTTATTTTATTTTATTTTTTTTTTATTTTTTTTTTTAAATTTTTTTTTCAACGTTTTTTATTTATTTTTGGGACAGAGAGAGACAGAGCATGAACGGGGGAGGGGCAGAGAGAGAGGGAGACACAGAATCAGAAACAGGCTCCAGGCTCCGAGCCATCAGCCCAGAGCCTGACGCGGGGCTCGAACTCACGGACCGCGAGATCATGACCTGGCTGAAGTCGGACGCTTAACCGACTGCGCCACCCAGGCGCCCCAAAAGTTTATTTTATTTTTTTAAAATGCTTACCCATTTATTCTGAGAGAGTGCGAGAGCGAGCACATGCATAAATAGGGGAAAGGCAGAGAGAGAAAGAGAATCCCAAGCAAGCTCTGTGATGTCACCATAAAGCCTGAGGCAGAGCTCAAACCCACGAACCTCAAGATCATGACCTGAGCAGAAATCAAGAGCCAGACACTTAACTGACTGAGCCACCCAGGCGCCCCAATAACCTAGGAATTTTTATGGCTCATGGCTTTAATTTATGGTTGGTTGATTTAGCCAACCGTGTCTTTAGTGTTACTTATTTCAGTTTAACATATGGATTGAAAGGGGCACAAATCTTAAGTTTATAGCTTGATTATCACAGAAAGCAAGATACTGTACTAACACTACAAAGGCCTACTTTGTGCTCCCATTCTCCAAAGGTAATCACTACACAGATATCTCTTGAGGAGAATTAGTTTTGCCTGCCTTTTGAACTTTAAATAAACCAGATTATATAGTATGTACTCTTTTTGTTGCTGAATGTTGTATCTTTGAGATTCAACCATGTTGTTACACATAGGAATGGTTTTCTTTGCTGCTGTATAGTATTATTACATTGTGCATATATTAATGTGTATACTTTATTTATCCATTCTATTGCTAATGGACATTTGGGTAGCTTCTAGTTTGATTCTATTAAGAATGATGTACTAAGGACATTCTTGTAATTACCTTTTTCTGCACATATGTATGCATTTCTTTTGGATTTACACCTAGGTGTTGAATTGCTGAATTATAGGGTGGGTGTATGCTTAACGTTACTGGCAACACAATTCCTAAAGTAGTTTTGCCAATTTGTACTCCTACAGCATTGTATGAGTTTCTTACAGTCTATATCCTAGCACTTGGTATTGTCAACCTTTTAAATGTTAGCCATTCTGGGGTGTGTGTAGAGATATCTTGTTTTGTTTTCAACTTGCATTTTCCTGATAACTAATGATGTTGGGCATCTTTTCATGTTCATTGGCCATTTGGATATTCTCTTTTGTAAAAAACTTATTCATGTCTTTTACCCTTTCTTAAAAGTAATTGAGTCTATGTTTTTCCTATTGATTTATAAGAGATATTTACATGGTCTAGACATATTTCTTTGTGTAATTTATATATGTAAAGTATCTTCTCCCACAATGCATCTTGCCTTTTCATTCTCTTAATGATGTCTTTTGATTAATAGGGTTTTTAAATTGGAGTAAGTCTAAATGATCAATCTTTCCTATTATGTTTAGTGCTTTTTTAAAATTAAAAACATTTTTTAATGTTTATTTATTTTGGGAAGAGAGAGAGAGAGATAGAGTGAGTGGGGGAGGGGCAGAGAGAGAGGGAGACACAGAATCCAAAGCAGGCTCCAGGCTCTGAGCTGTCAGCACAGAGTCCAATGCAGGGCTCAAACCCACAAGCCATGAGATCATGATCTGAGCTAAAGTTGGATGCTTAACCAACTGAGCCACCCAGGTGCCCCTATGTTTAGTGCTTTTTAAAAAACATAGACTTTATTTTTATTATTTTATTTTATTTTTTAAGTAATCCCTATACCCAATGTGGGGCTTAAATTTACAACCCCAAGATCAGATTGCATACTCTACTGACTGAGCCAGCAAGGAGCCCAAATAGACTTCATTTTTTATTTAAAACTTTTAAAAATTTTATTATTTTTAAAATATAATTTATTGTCAAGTTAGCGAACATACAGTGTAAACAGTGTACTCTTGGCTTCGGGAGTAGATTCCCATGATTCATTACTTACATACAACACCCAGTGCTCATCCCAGCAAGTGCCCTTCTTAATGCCCATCACCCATTTTCCCTGCCCCCCTGCCCCCTCACTCCCATCAACCCTCAGTTTGTTCTTTGTATTTAAGAGTCTCTTATGGTTTGCCTTCCTCTGTGTTTGTAACTTTTATTTTCCTTTCCTTCCCCTATGGTCTTCTGTTAAGTTTCTCAAATTCCACATATGAGTGAAAACATATGATATCTGTCTTTCTCTGACTGACTTATTTCACTTGGCATAATAGCCTCCAGTTCCACCCATGTGTTGCAAATGGCAAGATTTCATTCTTTTTCATTGCCAAGCAGTACTCCATACACACACACACACACACACACACACACACACACACACCACAACTTCTTTATTAGGCTTTATTTTTTAAAAAGCTGTTTTAGGTTTATGGAAAAATGAGTAGAAAGAACAGAGATTCCCATATATTTCTTCCACCTCCCCAGTTTCCCCTATTATTAACATCCTGCATTGGTGTGGTACATTTGTTAAAACTGACGAACCAATATTAATACATTACTACTAACTAAAGTCCTAGTTTACATAAAGGTTCATCTTTGTGAAAAAGTGTGAACACTTTGTGAAGTGTTGGACACTTTTTTTTTCATTTTGACAAATGCATAATGCTATTTATCCATCATTACAGTATCCTTTAGAATAGTTTTACTTCCCTTATATTTTCCTGTGCTCCACTTCTTCATCTCTCTCCAACTCCTGGAAACTGCTAATCTTTTTACTGTCTCCATAGTTGTACCTTTTCGAGAATGTCATATAGGTGGAATCATATGGTGTATGGCCTTTTCAGACTTACTTCTTTCACTCAGTAATATGAGTTTAAGGTTCTTCCAAGTCTTTTAATGGCTTGATAGTTCATTTATTTTTAGCACTCAATAACATTTCATTGACTGGGTGTACCATGGTTTATCTAACCATTCATCCTACTGAAAGACACCTTGGTGGCTTCCAAGATTTGGCAATTGTGAACAAAGTTGCTATGAACATCTGTGGACAGGTTTTTGTGTAGGCATAAGTTTTCTGTTCTTTTGGGTGAAAACCAAGAAGGGGCACCTGTGTGGCTCACTTGGTCATGATCTCACAGTTCACGAGTTCGAACCCCGCATTGGGCTTGCTGCTGTCAGCATAGAGCCAGCTTTGGATCCTCTGTTCCCCTCTCTCTGACCCTGCCCCATTTACTCTCTCTCTCTCTCAAAAATAAATAAACATTAAAAAAAACCCAAGGAGTATATTGCTGGATCATATGATAAGAATATGCTTAGTCTTGTATGAAACCACCAGATTGTTTGCCAAAGTGGCTGTTCTATTTTGCATTCCCACCAGCAATGAATGAAAACCTCCTGTTGCTCCATATCTTTGCCAACAGTTGGTATTATTCATATTCTGGATTTTGACTATTTTAATTGTTCTGTGGTGGTAGCTCATTGCTATTTTAATTTGCATTTTCCTGATGACATGTGTTGTGGAGAATCTTTTCATATATTCATTTTTCAGCTGTCTATATTCTTTGGTAGAGTGTCTGTTACAGTCCTTGGCCCATTTTTAAGCTAGGTTGTTTGTTTTCTTATTGTTGACTTTTAGGGGTTTTTTTTTTGGTATATTTTGGATAACAGTTCTTCAAAAAAATTTTTAAGTTTATTTATTTTGAGAGAGAGAGAGAGAGAGAGAGAGAGAGAGAGAGACAGCGAACGAGTGCAAGTGGGGGAGTGGCAGGGAGAGAGGGAGAGAGAGAATCCCAAGTAGGCTCCACGCTGTCAGTGCATAGCCCGATGCAGGGCTCAAACCCATGAACTGTGAGATCATGACCTGAGCTGAAGTCAAGAGTCAGACCTTTAAACAACTGAGCCACCCAGGTGCCCCAATAGTTCTTTATCAGACATATCCTTTGCAAATATTTTCTCTCAGTACATGGCTAGTCTTCTCATTCTCTTGACATTGTCTCTCATAGAGCAGAATTTTAAATTTTAATAAAGTCCACATCATCCATTATTTCTTTCATGGATAATGACTCTAAAAAGCCACTGACATACCCAAGGTCATCTAGGTTTTCTCCTATGTCATCTTCTAGGAATTTTATAATTTTTGTTTTATATTTAGCTGTCTGATTCATTTTCAATTGATTTTTGTGAAGGATATAAGGTCTGTGTCAAGATTTGCTTTTCTTACATATGGATGTCCAGTTGTTCCAGCACCATTTGTTGAAGAGACTGTCTTTTCTCTATTGTATTGCCTTTGCTCCTTTGTCAAAGATCAGTTAACTACATTTATGGGGGTTATTTCTGGGCTCTCTATTCTGTTCCACTGACTTATTTCTTCTTTCATCAATACCACTCTGTCCAGATTACTAAATCATGTTTTTTTGGATGCCTAGACATCCCCAGTGTGGAAAGTCAAACTCATTACATAGAGGATGGAATTACAATCCAGTATCTATTTGGACTCATTGTTTGTGGAACCATAGCTACTTTATTTGTCACCAACTTCAAATTTATTAGTCTGTCTCTTTCAGTGGCAAGTGACAGAAACCCAACTCAAACTTAAACTAAGGAAGAAATGTTTTGACCTACGGGAACTAGGAAGAAATGAGTGGAACTGGCATCATATATATTCCAAATATCCATCTATCTCTGCCTACCTTCTCATTTAGAGGATTTTCAATAATAAGAAAAATTAAAAACCAAAAACCTACTTCCTACTGGCTAAAGAACAATTTCTTCATTTCCTTCAAGTGTTTGTTCAAATCTCACTTCCTCAGTGAGACTGACCAACCTTCACTTCATTCAACACCAACACCTGTCTCCAGATCCTTTTTTACCATGCTCTACGTTTACATTTTATCCACTTACTACTTCTTAACATACTATAGAATTTTCTTATTTATGGTTTTGGTTTATTATCTCTCTTGGCTAGAATGTGAGTTCTAAAAGGGCAAGGCTCTTATGTACTTTGTTCACTGAGATATCCCAAGCACCTAGAACAGGACACTAGAGCATCCCACTTGGTAGGTGCTCAACAAATATTGCTGAGTGAAGGAAACGGAATTTATTATTTCATATAAGATGAAGTCCTGAGTTGGGTGTTTGCAGGATTGTTGGTTCTATGGCTCAAAGACATAATTGAGAGCCAGGTTCTCTTCATCTTCCCTGTCTGCCTTCTCTAGAATGCCAGCTTGGTCTGTTGGGTTAGCTTTCTTCATGGTTGCAAGACGGCTATTGCAGTTCCAGGCATCCCATGTCGACAAGACACATTGGCTGCTGCAGAAGGATGGTTGCTGTTTCTCATTTATCTCTTTTTCTTTCTCTAATCAATGTAGAATCACCTATTGTTTTTTTACAAAACCACACTTGCATATATAACAATAGAAATTAAAATAAATTCATATAATTGGATTATATATATATTATATATATGCATATAATTGGATTATAAATGCATATAATTGTATATATAATTGCATTAGTTTCTAAGCTAACCCTTACAGACAAGAAAACAGTCTTAATATAATTACTCAATTGCAACAATGTTAATTTTGGAAGAATTTTATTAATGTAAATTTATGAAATGTTAAGAAGGCATTTCTGGGTGTAGTTAAGTATAATAATTTGGACATTGCTTTTGAAAAGTTTGATAGCTGGAAAAAAATTTTAACTCTATATTAATTATTTATTTTAATAAAATTCTTAGGAAAAAAAATGAGGAAATCTGCCATGAGGATGACTAAAGGAAATGGGTTCTTGACTATATTAAAGTAAAATAAAGTATTTTTTAAACTGTGACAATGTATTTAAAAAATATAAAATTTCCATAAAGCATAATATAGCCAAAAGCACATGCGGAGACAACTAACAGGTTTTTGGGGAGTTTGATCAATCGAATGCATATTTTATTTAACTTAGGTCAAATGAATTAAGAAAATCTTCTTTTGCTAAAATAAAAAAATGAGATAGTGGTAAGGGATCTGTCGAGCCTCATTTAACATTAATGGCTTTGAAAAAATAAAGAATATTTAACGTGAAAATGTTAATTTAAAAAATGGACTGTCTCGGTTGCAATACTGCTCAACATATGTGAAAAGCTCATGCCTATAAAATCTGGAGAGAAAATAACTACAAATCACCCTGTTAATCCATTGGGCATTTCTAGCTGAATTAAGTTTGTCCTTGTTAAAGAAATTATCTTCGTTTTTCCCCCCTCAGGAATGCATATAAAACAGTTCTTGTCTCGATGTATGCCTAAGGCAAAAAGTTCAGTGCTCAATTACCTGCTCTCTGAAGTCTCATATTTTGCAATGAGCAAGTAAAATAGAATTTAAATCAGAAGTCTTGACCCATGCTCTTCTTTTTCCCTTCACAGCCCTACAAGCTATTTGGCATATGAAGGTCCTGACCTGAGAAAACCATCTTGGATAACCACGCGAGGAGAGGGAAAAATGCAACACCTAGGAGATTTCAGTAAACAGTAGAATCATGCCAACCTAATCTGTGTTAAAATGCTTGGAATGTGGGAGCCGCCGAGGATGCCTGTTGTCTGTGTGTCTGACTGAATCCTTTCTTTTCTCAGAGCAGCAAAGCCAAGCCTGGGAACCAGGCCAAATGCCTGCCACTTACCTTAAATTGATCAGCCACTTTGAGATTAAAACCCCTGAAAGCTGCCACACCGTGAAAACAAGGCCTCCTTCACATTAAAGGCAAATTGCGACTTTGGGTTTGCTGTGATCTTTTTTCCATTTTATCCAGTTTTTCACTATGCACACTTTTTTTTTTCCTTTCCACTTATGCTCCAGTGTAGAAGCCAATAGTTACAGCATCTTGGCCAGGCATTCATTAAGGTTTATAAGAACAAAATTTATGGTTATTTAGGAGCTGGCACAAAGACAGACTGTTGCTGGAAAAAGAAAAAGAAATACAGGTGGGAAATATAAGTCTCAACAAAGGCTCATACTATATAGTAGTGTGCTGGGCTCTCAGCAGTGGTCTGGGAGGAAAATTATATTGTATTTAAAACCAGCCATTCCTCTGCTCTGAGTCCTCCCCATTTTATGGTTCTGTAGAATTAAAACAAATATACCGGTCATTCCCAGAGATTTTTCTGTCTTGTGTAAGTGCTACCATTTATAGGAGTGGGCAGCCATAGAGATGAATAGATGTGTGTCAGTCTGGGTGATAATCTGTCAGCTTGGCTAATGGAGCACATTTAAAAAATATATAATATGGATTAGAATAAGGGCTCTGTCGTGAAGAGACGAGTCATGTTATCCTTCTCAGTAGACCTTACATAATGGCAGGGCCTGTGTTCCCAAAAATGTAGGGTGTGGGCAAAACACACCCATAATCTTTGAATTCAGGTAATAACGTGGAATTCTGGCATAGGCTGGAAGTCCATATTCTCCCTCAGGAAATATTGTTAATGATTCTTTTTTTTTTTTTTTTAATACTCTGATTTCCTGAAGTAGTAGAATAAGAAGGCTCCTTGTCCTGTAATTTGCAATGTTTATGAAGTAGGCATTTTAAGCATACATTTTAGTTTCTACTCATTGTTGTCCAAGAAGTACGTGGGAGTACTAGCATGTATTGAAAAAACACACAGCCTCAGTGTTTCATGATGCAAATTGTTCCGAAAATTCCACTTGTTTTAGCTGTGCCAGTAACTTGCTATCTGATTTAGGGAAAGTTTATGTAAGTGTCCAGCCATCTCCCATTATTCAATGGGAATATTACTGCTACGACTACTACTACTACCATATTATACCAGGTACACTGTGATAAAGTATTTGCTTCCACTTCTGTGACCTTGCACACACTAGAATGTTTCCCTTTTCCTCTCCATGAAATTAAGTTCATCTTTTTTACAGACTTTATTTTGGAAATCTTCTACATAATTCCTTTTATTCCTTTTTATCAGTATCACCTCAACATGGAAATACATACAGCGTTGTGTTAACTTGGATTTGTTTACATGTTGCTCTACAGAGGATCCATTTACTTGTGCATAGATAGGAGTACTTTACCCTAATTACACACGTTTTCAGCTCCCCAAGGGCTTGGGGTCATGATCTTCTTGATATCTCTTCACCAACAAGATGTTCATTAAATTAGAAAAGTTGAATACACACAATCTTTTGCATCACATCATAAAATGTTAAATACACCTTTGACTGCCCAGACGTACAATGTGATCATCATTTGCAGATAATACTGATTATTTCTGAACATGAGTGAGCCTGTTTGTTAAGTAGTGATTAGAAGTCACTTCCCTTGCAGAGTGCCAGAAAACCAGAGTCATCATAGAAGGAACAGAAGACACTATGGTTTGGTCTGGCGATGATCTCTGTCTCTGCATCTTTTTAACCAGGTTGCCTTATAACCTCGTCATTTAAATTTTCTATCATGCCCAATAGACTTTTTTCTTGATTACCGATTTTGTCTTAACTTCCAAAGTCTTCATACTTCATATTTCCTATTAATCCTGATTCTTCCATACTTCATCAGTCATCAAGTATTTATGGAGGGCCTGATATATGTTCAGCATTAGGCTAAGGGCAACTGAACAATTCCTATAGAACAAGAAATAACTGGTAAGAAAATACAAAGCAAGAAAACAATTGCTTGCAGTGACTTGCTTTGTATTTTGTTGCACGGGATAACAATTGGAGGACAGTTCAGGAGAATGAACAATGGAATGATATTTCATGATGAAACAACCAGTATGGCAGTCCAAAGAGTGTGGTTTGAAGCCATAGCAGAATGTGTAAGACTTGAACAGGGCCTAGAGGAATGATGGAGAAAAGAGGGATGTGTCTGTATGAAAGGGGAATGGGATGGGCAAAGGCACAGAGGTGAGAATGCACTTGGTGACCTCACAAATCAGCCAAGACATGCTTTGGGTGGGGACGTGAGAGTATGGTCCAGAGTATATTGGGAAACAGGACTGAGAGACAAGTGCCAACTCGTGGAATTTCTTGCAAGCCAAACAGAGAACTTGCGATTTCCTAGGGAGAAAAATGGAGCCCTCCTTAGAGTTGAGAATAAAGATTTAAGATGACCATGAATTCTTTTTGAGACAAAGAGCCCTAGACTTGGAATCAGAACACCTAGGTTCTCGTCTTGGTTTCGCCATTTTTAAGACATGTGATCTTGAGCAAGTCAGTGCATTGTCTGAGCCTTAGTTCTTGCATTCATAAACAGGAATGGCTCAGCACACCACTGATGGCCACTGTAGTCACACGGGTGTGATGAAATCAGCATCTGGAGTGCAGCAGTGGATGCAGAAACTGAGTGGAAGAAAGAAATCAGAAAGGCCCTGCAGAGGCTGACACTGCATCATCCAGGTGACTCTGGTCCTCTGGCCTCCAGAAAAAAATAGTGCTTCCAACTGAATTCTTTCCTTGAAACTCCATCTCCTCACCTTGGCTACTCTACAAACCCTGACATTTTCTCTCTTTCTCTCTCTCTTGCCTTGTCCCTTTTCAGAAAAAGTTATCCTGTCACTACCTATACCACCTAATGGACCCTCTCTGAGAAGTTACCAACAGGTTCCCAAAAGGCTTGTTGTCCACTGAGCTTCTCCTTTATTCACATTACATACTCCGTATGTGGCCATTTTTCCTTAGTACCATGTCTCCTTGTTTTCTGTAAATTTCCAATTTCCACTGAGTCTGACTGTAAATGATTTTTAAATTTCTTACCTAAAAGAATTCACTTTCCTCCACTTTTGCAAACCTCCCCACTGATTCCTTTCCTTCCTGCTGGCCACCTGATCTCTGTGATTACTCATTACCAACACACCTCTGAGTCCTCCTATTCTTTCATCTCATTCTTGGATCTTCTTATATTTGAAAGGATTAGGAAGCCACACTGTTAATGCCAAGTCCTGGTGAGGATGTGGGGAACAGAAAGTCATATAGTGCTGGTAGGAATGTAAATTGGCACAACCAATTGGAAATCAATTTGGTAAATTCAGTAAAGCAAAGATGCTCAGACCCTCCTCCTACCTAGGCGGTTGCCCTAATAATAATGGTCATATATTGAGTGCTTGGTTTGTGTAAGACTCTGTTTTCACGCTGTATTCTCTTGAAGAAAGTGTTGTCATTATCCTAATTTTCCTGAAGGAGGCACAGAGAAATTAAGAAACATCCGCAAGATCACACTGTTGGGATTTTAAGATGGAGCTTGGATCTAGAGTGGGCAATTGGGCGTCAAAGCCTCAGCTGTTATCCGCCAAACTTTCTGAAGTTCACACCCCAGAAGCAATGTTTATAAATGTTCACTACAGCAATGCTTAGAAAACCAAAAGGTGTGAATGGCTTCACTGCCTCTCCAAAGCCAAATGGCTGAATCTACCCATGGACTAATATTCAGGAGCTAAAAGGAATGAACTGGACTCACAAATATCAAGATGGATGAATCTCAAGAATAGATTCCTGTATGAAAAAAAGCAAGGTACAGCAAGATATGCACAATAACACCAAGGATGTAAAATTTTAAAACACACGAAACAATAATACGTAGTTTACAGATAGTTATACATATAGTAGTTAAAAATTTTGGATGTGAATGAACTAGATTGACTGAAAGATAGGAGGGAGAGAGAAGGAATGAGGGTGATTTTGTCTGTGTTTGTACCATTAAATACAAAGGAGAGGGTGGATAAAAATATGGCAAAATATGAATGTTTGTTTAACGCAGGTACTGGGTACATAAATATCATATGTTTTCATTCTTATCTATATGTTAGAAATATTTTATATACACAACTTGAAAACATTCAAAACAAATGAGAAACTAGCCAAAACTTTACACAGAGGGACCATCATTTTTGTGGCTTTGCAAATGAAAACAAAGTACTTCTCTAACACAGATTAAGTGCTCAATATTGTGAGAGAATAAAGGGAAGGAAAGGTACTTTCTAGGAGCCTAGCAATTAGTAAGGAGACAGAGCCAGACCTATACAACAATTAGGAAGTAACATAGATGCAGGCAAGGAATTGTGAAGCACAGTCTGCTCCTGCTGGAGGAATCTGACCTGAGTGGTTTCAGCAGCTTGGCTGTGGGTGATGTCACAGGGGAAGGAAATTGTCCTGGGCTAGCCTTTGAGCAACGGCTAGCCCTTTGAGTATGATGCCTGGTGTGAGCGCTAGCTAACGCTCTGTTCTTTAGGAGTAAAGGATAGGAAACGCCTTGGCTACCCATCCACATTGACAGGCTGTTACCAACAAAAAGCAGCCAAAAATGTAACTTTATTACTCTGTAGCCAGCCCTATATTTCCATCTCATGTCCATAGATTTCATGTAATTAGAGCTTAGAGATAATACCTAAGGTATTTATCAAACACATTCATTCTGACTGTGTAATAGTTGTTATTTACTTAGCTCTCTACATGCACACGATACTTGACAAATATGCAGAAAGACAAGTTTCCTGCCCTGGGGAGTTTATATTCCAATTCAGACAAACAGAACAGAAGGGGTAGGATCTTGGCTTGGGGAAGACTTGGCAGATAGGGAGAGGCTGCCTAGGTAGGAGAGAAGGGAAGTTGAAGTCTCTGGAAAAGTGGGGATGGGAATATGGAGGGAATAGAGGACTTTTAAAGAAATCCTTTAAAAGTAAGCATGATGTTTAGTCAGTGTAATGCCCTTGAAAAGACTTTGTGAGAGCAAGGGAAAAGGTTAAGAAAAATGAATCGGATTGTGACAACGATAAGATGAATAGTGAAGTGTTAGTACTTCAGTAGCAGCCACAACGTGTTGAAGCTACCACATGCAATGTACTAGCTCCTTGTATATGTTATTTTACCAATTCCAAAAAGCCAATTTTAGTGTCATCATTTTACATATGCGGAAGCTCAGACAGGTTAGGTACCTTGAAGCTAGTAAGTGGATGAGCATGAATTCAAAGTCAGATCTGACTCCAAAGTTTATACTTTTTCCTCTGCACTCCCTACAAAGCAAAGAGAACATGAAGAAATGAGAAACAGGAGAATTAAAACATAGGCTAATTGTACACCCTCAGCAACAATCCAATGCAAAGACTTCAGCATTTAAGGGAGTAAATTACCTTACGTGAGAAAAAGTGGAGTCACTGCTGGTAAGTTAAATGATTGAAGTGAATTGCATTTACCACTGGTATATAAAGAAAGAAAAGTCAGTTGAGATTTATGCTAATGTACAGGCAGAGCAACAAGGCAGCAGATATATATGGTGTGACCATGGAGAAAAAGAGCAATGAGGAAAGATGAACAGGAAAAGCTTCAACCTTCCTCAAGAAGTGGACAATTAAGAGCTCTGGATTTGCAGATAAATGTACCTTTCATTCCATTTTTAAATTATTGAAGGATAGTAGACACACACTGTTACGTTAGTTTCAGTTATACAGTTTCACTATACAACATAGTGATTTGACAACTCTATACATTATGCTATGCTCAACACAAGTGTAGCTACCATTTGTCACCATATAATGCTATTACAGATGGCCAACAGATGCATAAAAACTGCTCAGCATCACTCATCATCAGGGAAATGCAAATCAAAATCACAATGAGGGGTGTCTGGGTAGTTCAGTCAGGTAAGTGTCTGACTCTTGATTTCAGCTCAAGTCATGATCTCATAGTTTATGGGTTCAAGCCCCATGTTGGGCTCTGTACTGACAGCCTGGAACCTGCTTGGGATTCTCTCTCTCCCTGTCTCTCTGCTTCTCCCCGACTTGTGTGTACAGGGGCACAGGCGTGCTCTCTCTTAAATAAACATTAAAACAAAATCACAATGAGATACCACTTTACACCTGTCAGAAAGACTAGTATCTGAAAGACAAGTGGACGAGGATGTGGAGAAAGGAATCCTCATACACTGTTGGTGGAAATATAAATTCATACAACCACTGTTGGAAAGCAGTATGGAGATTCCTCAAAAAATTAAAAATGGAAATACCATACAATCCAGTAATTCCACTACTGGGTATTTACCCAAAGAAAATGGAAATGCTAATATGAAAAGATATATGCACCCCTATTCACTGCAGCATTATTTACAATAGCCATGATATGGAAGTAACCTAAGTGTCCATCATAGGTGAATGGATAAAGAAGTTGTGGTATATACATACAATGGAACATTACTCTGCCATAAAAATGAATGAGATCTTGCCAATTGTGACAACATGGATGGACCTTTCATTCTTGAGTCTATGATCAGGATTTATTGGCTGCCTGCCTCTTTTTTTTTTTTTTTTTTTTTTGCCCCAACTGGATAGAATTCCTTTGGCATAGAAATTTGCTTATCACCTCCTATTTCTTTTCCAAAAGGATCTCAGCAATTTTAAACAAAATATATCTACCCAAAAAGGTTAATAAAAGTGAAATAATTACAAATTCACCTACAATGCTCTTTCCTAACCTCTTGCCCCCAGTCAACCACCCATTAAACTCAACTCATACATACTTAAAGATCCAACTCAAAACTCCTCATCAATCTGACCCTTCTATCTTGTCCTACTGCTGTTCCATGCATATAATTTTATTATGGCATTTATCATATGGCCTCACAGTTAGCTGTTTAATTTAAGTTTTCTTATTAGACTATGAGGTCCTTGAAGGTAGGAATCAAGCTGTGTTCATCTCTATATGCATTGTACTTTGCAAAGTGTCTGACACATATTAGGTACTCAAATAGTTACTGAATAAGTAAATTATTAAAAATCAGAATCAAAGAAAATAAGAGAAAGCAAGTTATATATATACATATATATGATATATATATATATATGTATATATATGTTATAGCAAGAATCAAATCAAAGAAAATAAGAGAAAGCAAGTTATATATATATATATGTATATATATGTACATATATACATATATATATATATATAAATTTTTGTTTTGAGGCATCAGCCATCAGTTTTGGTTCTGGAAGCTAGGAAAAAAACAGAAACACAAAAAATCACATTATCATTACCATAAGGAAAAGGCAAACACATTCTTAGGGAAGTAGCAGTGTTTAGATCTAATTGTGCCTAATTAACCTTATCTGGAGACATTTAAGTCGTAGGCTATAAACTGATTTTTCCAAGCAGAAGTTTCATGTTAAATAAAGGATACATATCTATAAAACAGTGATCAGCTTGTCAAAGAGTTATATCTGGAAAGTCCCAGTACCATTGACAAATAGTCCCTACATTTATTTTAAAAATTATGACAATATTACCATGAAACTGTTTTTTGCTTTATCATTGGTGAGTTACTATGCCACCGAAGGAAATATTTTAATCACCCATCAATGTAATCCACAACGGCATTTTTTTAAACCATAAGTCAAATGCCCTCTCTTCTAGCATATTTGTTTTGAGACACCATAGTTCAGTAAAGAGAGGATGCACTTGAAATCAGGCATTCTTAGCTTCAGTTCCTAGTTTTGCCACTTTTTCTATGTGATTCTAGAAAAATTCTAGAACCTCTCTGAGCCTCAGTCCCTCATCTGTAAGAATGACAGAAACAGTATGGGAGGTAGTATATGTCAAGTATCTAATATAGTAGACTTTGTACGGTGGCTACTCAATGATGGTTATTATTAAGGGAAAAACTCCAATTGTCCTCTGGTTGTCCTGAATTAGGACACTTCAGACCATTCCATATATTTTTAAGGCAATAAGTAAGCAGTGAGCACATTTCAGGTTGTTTCCTTGGGGCATGTTGCTTTCAACTGTTGCCCTGCTGATTATTGCCAAAACAATCACTGTCTTAGCTCTCACTCTGGGGATGTCACCATGTGTTGCACCAGGGAGCCACGACTTTTGTCTATCTGAAGCCATCTTGCTTCTAGTGGTACTACTTTCTCCTGGTATTTATCATACAAATTACGCTGGACAAGACACCAGAATTTTCTTAGATTTATGTTGTCCTTTTTAAATCTCCACAGCCCACATCTAGGTTTTTATTACCTACATTTGCTGACCTTGTTCCAGTTCTTTCCATACAAATAACCAGGAAAATCTTCCTCAAATAGTGAGTTCAGTATTTAATTACTTCTTTCAAGAATTTAAGAGATAGGGGAGCCTGGGTGGCTCAGTTGGTCAAGCATCCAACTTTGGCTCAGGTCATGATCTCACGGTTCATGAGTTTGAGACCCACATTGGGCTCTCTGCTGTCAGCACAGAGCCTGCTTCGGACCCTCTGTCTCCTTCTCTCTTTGCCCCTCCCCTGCTCCCTCTCTCTCAAAAATAAATAAACATTTAAAAAGCAAGTTTTTAAAAAAGAATTGAAGAGATAAGATGTGCTAACCTGTCAGATTATGGGTCTATCCATATAAGTATTTTGTTTCTACATCAAGGAAAATTATATGGGGAGTCTCAAAACATTATGAAAATATCTTAGTTATCTTCAACAACTTCTAATAACCTATTGCTTACATATCTAGAATTTCTTTGTTTCCTCACATTGGTTTCTTGATACAGATAGTCACATATTTTATGGTAGAGAGAGTCTCAAAGGAGAAAGGATATGGATCTTTTTTTAGTTAATCTCAAGGTTTCCAGAGAAGAGGAGACTGTCACCTAAGGCATAGGAAGTTAGAGGTGCTTGAGCTGCGTGATAATTGAGATCACGTGTTCATTTCAACAAAGAAGTGGGGAGAAAAACACTGATCGGGTGATTTCTGCTTCTCCCAGAAAATAGGACTTCAGAAGGAAAAACAAGGAGATATCTAGGCCCACATAGAATTGATAAAGCTCTACCTGTGAGGAAGGCAACTATAGAGGTATCTCAACAGTTACATTGACTTAGCAACTTCTGTTCCTAACTTTCATTCTCTTTTTATTTTATTTATTTATTTATTTATTTATTTATTTATTTATTTACTTATTTATTTTTTATTTTCAACGTTTTTTATTTATTTTTGGGACAGAGAGAGACAGAGCATGAACGGGGGAGGGGCAGAGAGAGAGGGAGACACAGAATCAGAAACAGGCTCCAGGCTCCGAGCCATCAGCCCAGAGCCTGACGCGGGGCTCGAACTCACAGACCGCGAGATCGTGACCTGGCTGAAGTCGGACGCTTAACCGACTGTGCCACCCAGGCGCCCCTCATTCTCTTTTTATTTATTTATTTACTTTTATTTTTTTATTTTTTATTTTTTTTAAAAATTTTTTTTCAACGTTTTTTATTTATTTTTGGGACAGAGAGAGACAGAGCATGAACGGGGAGGGGCAGAGAGAGAGGGAGACACAGAATCGGAAACAGGCTCCAGGCTCCGAGCCATCAGCCCAGAGCCTGACGCGGGGCTCGAACTCACAGACCGCGAGATCGTGACCTGGCTGAATGCGCCACCCAGGCGCCCCATCTTTTTAAATCCTGATTTGTGTTCATCAGAAATAAACAGGATTTAGGTGCTGAATTCTGCAGCTTCCCATTTATTTCCTATACAGTTAAATTTAAACTACTCAGCTCTTCATCAATCACAAATATTTCATTCATTATGCCCTAGTGTGTGGTATTGGTAGGATGAAAGAAGAATGGAATGTGGTATTGGTAGGATGGAACAAGAATCTTTCTTGTATCTAGGGTGTAGACATGATGATGTAGGCTGAGATCTTTTCTCCCCTTGGTACTTTTATCCTGAAAGCTGTAATATAAAGACATAGGATTGTTTAGAAATTATTTATGGCAGCGTAGAGAGTCCAGTAGTAGTGGTATCGGTTAGGGTAGGGATGGTGTGGTCAGCAGCAGTATATTAGCCAGAAAGTTCCCATGGCCTGAACTTGACTGTCATTCTTATTGTTGCATCTCTGGTTCCTGCCTGCTCTCTGGCTCTGCTTCTCCAGCTTCCCTTTGTATTTTGCCTGAGTTACTTAGAGCAAGATTTCTGTTGCTTATCAGCTAAGTCTAATTAATGAAGTCCAAATATAGCTTTTTTCCACACATGCTGTCTCAGGGCTTCAGTCTCTCTCCACCTTGGGCTCCACTATTTGAGCCTGACTTCCAAGGTTGCTGCAGCAATAAAAGAATGTGAGAACTTAAGCTGTCTCTTAACATGCCTTGGCCCAGGAGCACACACAGCACTTCCTCTCATGACCATTAGTCAGAACCTGTCACATGGCTCCACCTGACAGTAAGGAGGCAGGAAGTGTAATCTTCCTGTGTGTCTAGGAGGGAGAGGACATTTGCATGTGGGAGACACTAGACATCTGTGCATGAAGAGTAACGATTAAGTGCTAAAAGCTCACTAAAGGTAGAAAGTGACAGAGGCTTAGAGAGGCAGAGAAAGTGTATCAGAAATGGCTAGTGCTTCCTCAGAGTTACTCTGTACCAGTGTCTCTTGGTCTCCTAGCCACTTGCTCTGCCTGGTCTTGGTTAGAGTCTAAGTGGTTCTAGCACCTGGGGCTGACAAGTCACTGGGAGTGCTGGACTGCGGAGCTTCTCTGGTGTATTCTGAACTTGGATGAAATGTGCACAGCAGGGTGTGCAATATGACTTTCCAAGAGGATGCCAAAGGGGCTGAGTGTGGCAACCTGGAAGGACTGGGAAGCTAACTGTCTGTGGGTCAAACTTTGACTAATGGAAAACAGGAGTCAGGAGTGAAATAGGCAGATACATTCCCTCTTATTCCTCCCTTCCTTGAGGCATAGTTTTTCCAGAAGGTCAGTCAGGAGACCTGCTGCATCTGGCCCATTGTAAAGCAGCGGCCAGCATGGAAATCTTTCACCTTCTATGGCTGCCCATCTCTTCCTGATTCATATTCTTTTCCCCCTACTCTTGCTGGCTTGGGATTACATTCCCAAATAAAACATTGCAAGAAAAACCTAAGTTTCCTCCTCTAGTACTTTACTTTCTAGTACTACCATACTCATACTTCTGACCACCAAACACGTGGGGTTTCTCCCCACACATTAGGCACTTCTCCAATTCTTGGTGGACACCTACTGAATGCCCTGCAGTTAAGTTCAGTTCTGTCTGACACTATATACCTTGAGTTATTGTCAGATCCCATGAGTACAGGGCTCGGTCCCACAAGACTGCCCCCACTTTAGAGGCCACGTGAAAGTCCCAGGTTTTCACCTGTACGTCTGACACACTGGCTGTAATTCTGGGTTCCCATGACCCTCTTTTCAAGTTCAGTAATTTGCTGGAATAGCTCACAGAACTCAGGAAAATGCTCACTTTTATTTACTAGTTTATCATATAATGAAGGCTGTGATAAAGGATATGGAACAGCCAGGTGAAGAGATATATAGTACAAGGTTCATAAGGGTCCTGAGAACCGGGGCATCTGTCCCTATAGAGTTGGCATGTGTCACCCTTCTGGCACATGGATGTGTTCACCAAGCCAGAAACTTTCTGAACCCCACAGATCAGGGATTTTTATGGAGGCTTCCTTACATAGGTATGATTAATTACACACTCAATCTCTAGTCCCTCTCCCCTCCTTGGAGGATAGGGGATTGGGCTGAAAATTCCAAATTTCTAATCATGGCTTAGTCTTTCTGGTGATCAACACCCATTCTGAAGCTATCCAGGAGCCTATCAAGAGTTACCTCATTAAAACAAAAGATTCCCCTATCACCCAGGACATTTCAAGGGGTTTAAGAGCTTTGTATCAGGAACCAGGGTCAAAGACCAAATGTTAGAACAAAAGATGCCCCTAGCACCCCTATTGCTTAAGGAAGGTTTTAGGAGCTCTGGCCAGGAGCCAGGGATAAAACCTCAAATATGTATTTCTTATTATATCACAATATCACAGATATCAACATATCAGAGATTAGGCTGTGTTTTCTAGAGATCCCAGACTAAAAGAAGCCTTCATGCAAAATGATTTAATTTTCTTTTAATGCTTATTCATTTTTGACAGAGAGAGAGAGAGAGAGAGAGCGAGAGCATGAGCAGGAGAGGGGGAGAGAGAGAGAGAGAGAGAGAGAGAGAGAGAGCGCATGAGCAGGAGAGAGAGAGAGAGAGAGAGAGAGAGAGAGCGAGAGCATGAGCAGGAGAGGGGGAGAGAGAGAGAGAGAGAGAGAGAGAGCACATGAGCAGGAGAGAGAGAGAGAGAGAGAGAGAGAGAGAGAGAGAGAGAGAGAACACAAACATGAGCAGGGGAGGGGCAGACAGAGAGGGAAACACAGAATCTGAAGCAGGCTCCAGGCTCCCAGGTGTCAGCACAGAGCCCAATGTGGGGCTTGAACTCAGGAACCTCGAGATAATGACCTGAGTCAAAGTCGGATGCTTAACTGACTGAGCCACCCAGGTGGCCCGCAAGATGAATTAATATTATACAAGCTTAGGTGCCTGGCTTGCTCAGTCAGTAGAACATGCAATACTTTTTATTTATTTTTTTTACTTTTTTATTTTTTTAAGAGAGAGAGAGTAGGGGGGAAGGGCAGAGAGGGAGGAAGAGTGAATCTTAAGCAGGCTCCATGCCCAGCACAGAGCCTGACAGTGACTCGATCTCATGACCTTGAAATCATGACTGTGAGATCATGACCTGAGCTGAACTGAGGCCACCCAGGCATTGGGTGTGTTGCTTGCTTTATATACATTAATATACAAGCTTGTATATATGTGTGTGTGTGTATACACACACACACACACACACACATATATACAAGCTTGTATATTACAAGCTTATTTAAGGTTTAAAAATACTAGTTGTATGCAAGATTTACATTAAGAAAACTTAAAGAATATCAGTTTAGTTGCTTATAAATTAAGAGACAATTGTGCATATTCAGAAAGGATTCATGATTGTATTTGGCAATGTCTCACTATCAAGTTGGGAAGGATACAGAGTTTCAGGGACCTTCAAATCCTATAAAAGTTTATAACTCTCAAGTTCTACAGAACTAGAACTATATTGTGAAGGCAAATCTAATCATTACACAAGAGTATGAGGTAGCACAGATCAGTGTAGCTATGAAAACAATAAGTAGAATTTGTAACTCAGAATATTTAATATTCAGATACAAAGCAAATAATTTAAGATATAAATCGGTGGAAATAGTCAGGTGGAATAGAGCCAAATGAGTTAACCAAGTCCAAAATCACTGGATTGTTTGAGAACAAACTTAAGCTCCTGTTAGGATTCTTGCTGAGTTATATATAAATTTGATAAGCATGCAGGCTGTTCTACAAGGTTCTGAATGGGATCTGTGCCTAAAAAAAAAATAACTTCTAGAGATGTCAAGTAGATTCAGAATCTGGAAAGATACAAGAGAATATCATATTACAGGTATTATATAAAAGCTCTCGTCAAGGAGTTAAAAATTCAATCTTCTCCACTTGATACCCTCCTATAATATCCTTACCAGTGGTCCTTCAGCCTCTGTTTGCAAAATTCTAATGATGGGGAATTTGCTTCCTCAAGAGAAAGATGATTTCTGATGTCATGTGTGTGAATGCATGTATGTGTCTCTTAAAAGCAAAATCTGCCTGCTTTTAACTTTAACTGATCCTAAGTCCCTAAACCAGACAAAAATGGTCTAATTCCTCTTCCACATGACAGACCTTAAAATACTTGAAGATAGTTTTCATGTTTCCCCTGGATCTCCTGGGCTCCAGGTTGAATGTCTACTACTTCATCAGTCACTCCTTCTGATTCTGTATTTTTGTTTTGTTTGACATGACCCATCTTTAGTTTCTAAGTGAAGTGGGGCAGTCAGTAACATTCTCTGACTGAGGAATTATATTCTTCAAAATTGTGATGCCCAGACCTGAACACAGTATTTTAGGTATTGTCAGATCAGTACAGAATAGATCGGATTGTCAATCCCCTCATTAATGATTCCATACTTACATTAATGTAGTTTAAAATTACGTTATTGCTTGTTTATTTAACTGTTGACTATAATAAAACTTACAATCAGCCAAACATTAGTCTCTGCCCCCCTTTCTTTTGCTTCTTAGTCAGGTCTTTCCCATCCTGTCTTTGGTACTGATTTTTTGGAACCCAAATTAACTGCTTTTCATTAATTGTTATTAAATTTCATCTTATTTGATTCAGGCCATCATTAAGGCCTGTGGAGGTTTTTTTTTTTTTTTTCATTCAAAATCTGCTACCCTAATATATTTACTATATGTTTAGATTTTGATCACATGCCTTCAGTGATAAACAAATTGATAAGATATAACCAAGGGTGGTGCCTGTGGCAAACCAGTAAATAACACAGGTTGATCTCAACCTGATAATCAATTCTCACTATCATCATCAATCAATTAAAATGCTATATGGTTGTACCAAACTCCAAGAGACTTTATTGAAATACTACTGAAATACATGTCTGAACACAGAGAAAACATGAATATTGTCCAATCCCCAAATTACCAATCATTCCCTTCTCCCAGCAAATTTAAGTAACTGCTGCTGCTTTGGCAATTATAGCTTTATCCTCGCTCTAGCCTGTCCTTTCTGTAGATAAGATTTATTATCTACAGATACCTAATCATAGAACTATCCCTGCTCTCTGATAGTATCCAATCTAGAATAAATCCCACTTTTCTAGAGCCTTCACCAAATCACTCATCCAAAGCCCCAATTCTATAATAGGTTCTTTAGAACATCGTCTTACTAAGATGCCCCATGGTTTCCCCATAGTGAACGCGATCCCGTCCTGTACCAAGTAATAAACCCAGCTAGGTCGACTACAAGTATGTTCCTATTAGCTTTTGGTTGGAGAGTGCTGACATACTGTCAGAATGAAGGAAATGGTGTTCTTCATACCTTTGTGTGTGTATACACGTGCACACACACAAAGATTTACTATTTTTACTTTTGTTCTGGGGATCAGACATGAGCCTATAGTCACAGAACCCTGTTACTATTTTCTCTGCTAAGGATCCACAGTGGCCTGATGGCTTTCTGATCAGGAGGAGACATCCCTCTCTCACCACTCTGTGGACACAGCTGTGTTCACACTTGTTCAAGCACTAGTGGTGGAAACTGGGGCAGAGTCTATATTCTTTTGGCCCCTCACAAGTCTTCTGCTTATTCTACTGCCACTGAATCCAGTGATGCTTGAAGTGGCATAAGGAAACTACTTTGCTTGTGGGGACCGTGGTGTCTGGTTCTGGGAAAGCAAATCTTCCCTTGAGTCATGGGCTGAGGCCAGTGGTGGGATAGAGTTAAAAGCTTTCCTCCCCTCTGCAGTACCCAGCTAGAACCAGACCCAGCATTACAAATATTGTATTCATATGTAGCTTGATATATTCATTTATTTCAGGGAATGTCAGTGTTTTCTTGGCATTAGATTCTATCTGCACTTGAAGCCTGTGATTAAAAAAAATTTTTTTTTTACTACCAGTTTACATACTAACTATTGCCTCTTACATTGTGACAGCTTTTCTCTTTCCATTTATTTCAACAAATGTTTATTCAGCACACACCGTGGAGCTGTGGAGAATACAAAGATGAATCAAATAGAGCTCTTATCTTAAGAAGTATATAATCTAGAAAAGAGTATCAAATGTGTGCATAAGTAACCGGGCATCACTCGGTCGGTCAACAGATATTTGTTAAGCACCTACTCACTGCCAGGCACTGTAACTGAAGTTGCATGTTGTTAACTGCCATAAAGACTGTACTAAAAGGATGGCATTCAAAGGATAATAATCTATTTATTGATCACCTTCCGTGTGCTGGTACTGAATGAAGAACTTTTACCTGAGTATCTCCCTTAACCCTCAGAAGGACCCATTGGGGATTGATGATGTTGTCACTGTTTTGCAGATGAGAGAGCTGTGGTTATGGTAGAACTTGCTAAGATCCCAGAGCTAGTTAGTCCTGGAGTCAGGATTCAAACCCAGACAGTCTGTGTTTGGATCTGTGCCCTTAACAGATACTTATAATTTGTGTTTTGTTGTTCTTTTGGCCTACAGTTTTCTGGGATGTTGCTGATCTCTGAGAACTTCTGCTCTGGGGAAGCTGCGGAAAATTACAATGCAACCAGACATTTTAGAAGGTGTTTGAATTGTTCCCCTGCAGTTGCTTTATATAGGAGCACATGTGAATACATAGGCACCAAAGTGGAGCCTGGAGTCCGTGGCTATGACTGTACTCCCGTTGTTCTATGCATTCTGTACAGTCTTGGGAGGTTATTTTTAATGCAACATGCCAGAGTGGCATGTTGAAAGATCCATAGTAACCAGCTAACAGTAACAGCAGGGCCTGCCAAGTAAAAGTTCCGTAAATCAGTCATAAATGCAGTTACAAAATCCGGCCAGCGTCGTGTGCATGAGGGAGTGTCCTTGGAGGAGGTACAATTCACGCACAGTTTCATGGGATCTCCTCGAAATTCCATGGGAGTAAAGAACCTTTGTGGCAATTTTTTTTTTTAAGGAGAAAAAAGTGAGAAAAGGCCTCCTGTAACTTTATTCTAAGGGGGAACTCTCTCCCACGTTATCAGGTAGCTCAGAAAAGCTAAGGATAAGACGCTCAGAGAAACGAATGTTTGAGATACCAAGTACCCTCCTTTCTCATGTTTTTAATATTTTTGGAATCATTCCTTTTCCACTACCACAGCCCACAGTCAGGCCTTAGCAACTCGGCATACTGAAAAGCCTCAGTGCTTTTATCTGTCCTCCCTCAAATCTACCGAATTCACAACAGTAAAAATCACCCCAGGCGGGAATTTGGACATCCCACTTACCCTTTAAGTGAGAATTTTATAAGGAGCTCCCAAGTGCTACCAAACCAAATAAAAGCTCACACTTTGAAATACTAGGGGCTTTTTCCAGTGACATTACAGCGAGCTTTGTGAGGGACCAAGATGCTTTACTTGTGGGTTGAGAATTATAAGGTTTAGGAATAAGGACTTTCATATCAGGCAATGGGTACATCCTCAACAAAGACTAACAAGTAATGTGTTACCTGTGAAAAGCCAGAGAAATCACCTTCATGTATTTGGTCTTCTGTTGTTACAAATCTGGGCATATGGAGCAGGCCATTCATTATTGACAGAAAATACTGCACAAATACAGAATATACCATGAGCAGGAAACCTGAGCATTGATAACTTAATGCTCAATGAGATTTACTATATGTGCTGCCGAAGCAAGCACATGCTCAATGAGATTTAATTTGTGCATGCAGGAGTGGACTCTTATGCCCTTTCCCAACCACCCACGACCATTCACATCGCATGCACTTCTTTTACTTGATTTTACAAGTGTCTGGTTCTCTCCTTGCCTATCCATCTATTTGTTACAATCACAGCCTCTAAGAGAAGGAGACGTTGCAGAAGAGTAGGAGGGGACAGGAGGAAACCTGAAGGGAAAACTTTTCAAGCAATGCCACCTGAAGAGCAATTTTAAATGACATAAAACCTCTTTAACTATATAACCTAAGTTATTGGGAAAATAGGCTTCAGCTTCTTACTTTACAGAAACATCGGTCTTGGTAAAATAAGGTGTGGCTGTGTAACCCGAAAGGCCAGAGATAAGGTTAAGTGGAAAGCTCTTTCCAAAATACCTACTCAGGACGCCTACCGGGGTTGGGAATTCCCCACAGCAGGTTTTCCCCCAGAATGACATTAGAGTTGAACAGAAGGGTGCTATGAAACTGATTTTGCAGTTCTATGTACTGCAAAAGTTTTTAATTTCAGGGACTTCAATACTTTGGGCACTTTCTTTTCTTTCTTTTTTCCCCCCATACTGTGATGAAGTATACACAATATAAAATTTATCATTCTAACCAGTGTCTTAAAGTGTCCAATTCAAAGGCATTAAATACTTCACAATGTTGTGCAACCATTAACCACTATTCATTCCCAGAACTTTGTCATTATCCCAAAGAGAAACTCTATATCCATTTAACAATAACTCCTTCTCCTGGCCCCTGGTAACCTCTATTCTATTTTCTGTCTCTATGACTTTGCTGTTTCTAGGTACATCATATAAGTGGAATCATACAATATTTGTCCTCTTGCATTTGGCTTATGCTCTGCATAATGTCCTCAAGGTTCACCCCATGTTGTTGTATGTATTAGACTTTCATTTGAGAGAGACAGAGAGAGAGACAGTATGAGCAGGGGAGAGACAGAGAGAGAGGGGGACACAGAATCCAAAATAGCTCTAGGCTCTGAGCTGTCAGCACAAAGCCCGATATGGGGCTCAAACTCATGAACCACGAGATCATGACCTGAGCCAAAGTCGGACACTTAACCAACTGAGCCACCCAGGTACCCCTCTTTGTGTTGTTTCTACCTTTTGGCTATTGTGACTGCTACCATGACCGTATCTGTTTGAGCCCTTGTTTTCAATTCCTTTGGGCGTATACTTAGAAGTGGACTTGCTGGATCATATGATAATTCTGTTTAACTTTTTGAGAAACTTTGGAAACTTTTAAAGAGTATAAATCACAGAGGCCAACTTGTTTTAGAACACTGAGCTTTTCAAACCTAAATGAGAAGTACCAATTGGATTCAGGAAAAAAAGAAAAAAGTGATTGGTGACTCTGACTCTGAGCAGTTTGGGTGAAGGGGTGGACATGGGGGCTAGATGACAGTGGGCTGGCCAGTGAATGGAAGCGAACAGGTAGAAACAGCCATTTGCTCAAGTCTTTTGAGAATGTGGACTCTGAAAGATGGGAGAAAGAAAGTTGAGAAAAGTTGAGAAAAGGCTTTCTTTTTTTTTAGCGTATTTATTTATGGGGGAATGGGGGGCAGAGAGAGAGGGAGAGCGAGAATCCCAGGCTGGCTCCATTCTGCCATTGTAGAGCCTAACATGGAGCTCAAACTCACGAACCATGAGATCATGAATTGAACCAAAATTAAGAGTCGGATGCTTAACCAACTGAGCCACCCAGGCACCCTGAGAACAGGCTTTTTTTAAGATGGGAGAATCTGGAGTATGTTTAAGAGATTGTCAGAGACAGAACTGGATGTGGTGATAATCAGCAGAGGTCTCCAAGAAAGTAGGAGAGGGCAGTGGTGGGGTCGGTCACCTGGCCTGTGTTGAAGGTCTACTTCTGTGTAATGAGAAAAAGAGTTGTTCAGGTACAACTAAGTTTAATCATTCAAAGATATTTTTTGAGTTTGGCATTGTAGGGGAATACTAAGTGAAACACTACCTGGTTTTACTGTGAATGGTACAGTAGAGGAGGGAAGGCTTGAACCCCCAAAATAAAATAGGGCAGAACATGCTAAATGTCACAAGGGAAAGATACAGAGGAGGTATTATGACCTTCAGCAGAGGGAGAAAGTGATTCCAGTTGTGGAGGACCAATAATAGGGGAAACTTCACCACAGAGTCAATTATTTGGGATAGGATTTGAGATTTAGGTTGATGTTGATGGCTAGCAAAAGTTATATTTTCCAAACTGTTATACAGGATACTTAGATATTCAATGAGAAATGGGTATGGTGGTCAGATTAATTTAGCAAGCACTATATGTAGGAAAACCATGTTGTACAACATGAAGCACTTTAAAAGCTGAAGAGATACTGTTAATTACGCCAGAACAACAGGTGTCCACTGAAACTGTCCCAGGCAAACTGAGATGAGTAGTTACTCTTTTTCTATACCATAATGCCATTTTGGAGATTTAAATGAACATTAGGATTTTAAAAGATTCTGAGAAGTACTCTAGTAAAGAAACTTGTCTTTATAGTGGTTAATCCAACATTTCCCAAATTTATTTGACCATGTAACACCCACCCTGTTTTTTGCCCCTTTGAGGAGCACATATTAGCACCTGATAAGTGCTCCAAAAGCAGAGAAGCAAAAGATATGTGGGCTCTATGGAGGATTTTGGTCTAGCGGAAGTAGAGCAGTGGAAGATGGACTTAGAAAGATAGGTTGAGACATATCGTAAAGGCCTTTGAAGGCCAGATTTAGAACTTTTTTTTTCTAACTTGATGAAAGCCATTTCTCACAGTAGCACACAGAATATGTACTTGACAAGAATCTCAAAGAATCACGATTTTAGGAGGTAAAATAAAATGGTATGCTTTTCCTTGTTTTCCTATTCCCATTCCTTCCTTAATCTATGAGATTAGGAAAGATGAAAAACTACAATTCAGGGACTTTCTTCGGTTCAGGAGGAATTAAGGGCTGAGTTACAAAATGCCTGCTTGAAGTCATGTCTTTTTCTCTTACTTTGGTTTCATTTCTGAGGTCTAAAGGATAAAGGGACAGGGGAATGGGAGGTTTTACAAAGAAAAGTAATTTCAATTCCACTTGCCATTGTGGGTACTGCATTCTAAGATGTGGATTTGAATACAAAGAGTTGGCCTCACTGGAGTAGCATGGTGATAGAACAAATATCAGCCATTATCATCACCTGACCACAGTTAGACTTTTCTTAACTAGCGGGTCACATATCTGGCAACCTGATTTATAGGATAATAGAAAAGAAGCAGGAATAATTAAAAATAAACTCCTTAAGAGGCGAAAATTTATGGCACAAGTTCTATACACAGTAGCTGCCACAGACAATTCTCACAAAGACTCCCTTTACCCATTTGTACACACTTCCAGTAAATTTAGTAACCTCAATTTCTAGTGCACAGCAAATTTAACAGCAAATTTATTTATTTTTATTTTTAAAAAAAAAATTTTTTTTTTTTAACGTTTATTTATTTTTGAGACAGAGCATGAACAGGGGAGGGGCAGAGAGAGAAGGAGACACAGAATCTGAAACAGGTTCCAGGCTCTGAGCTGTCAGCACAGAGCCCGACACGGGGCTTGAACTCACGGACTGTGAGATCATGACCTGAGCCGAAGTCGGACGCTTAACCGACCGAGCCACCCAGGCGCCCCTAACAGCAAATTTAAAGGCAAGGAAAAATTAATTGTGGTCAGTACATTTAAGTGAAAAGCAAAGTGTAATACTATAAAAATTCAATAAAAGACTAACATGGTATACATTTCTGAAGGCATTTTAGAGGCAAAATGTTGATCAAATCTTGACCGTGCCCTCTGAGAATACTATTTGGTTATACTACAGAATTATACTTGTTTATAAGGATTATGTTGATTTACCAGAGGATGTTTAAGTATGTTCTATTACTTTGTTTAAGATGGTAAGAAAGCAGGTGAGACACTGTAGAAAGATTTCAATCCAAAATGCCTGTGATTTTAAAAGTTTGTTCACATAGAGGTATTTGTTATCTAGGGGAGTCATTGTATAAATCTTCTATTTCATCCAGGTGTTGTTTCCTTTAGAAAGAAGTTCATTGTCAATTTTTTTTCCAACTGTATTTCAACATCAATTATTAATCCTGTAGGTTAAGAGAGGATCAGCATGGCAACAAAGTGTTTTGAGAACAGCTTCTTGTGATTTGAAGATCAAATAAATCATTAAATTAAATTACTCTACAATCCAATGTTTATGACTGTTTAAAGTTAGGCAGCCAGTGGCACTCTGTAAAGAAACACCGACTGAATTATGCCATAAAATACAGCAGTGAAACTCTATCTTATCACCTTCAAAGCCACTTGTGCTTCTTATATGGAGATGCTGGCTGTTCAGGTTGGCTGGGGACAATGCTAGGTGTCAAGCAGCTGTGGGCCTTGTATCAGCTGCCTTCCAGAAAGCAGAGGGCCAGTGGGGCAGTCCACAGAAAGCTATTCTTTTTTCTTAATATTTGATTTTGGAGTGTTTTGGCCTACTTTAAAAACACTTGGCGATTTTAACTTCATCAGAAAGTGGGGGGAAAAAAGCTGCCCTTAAGGTAAACATGAACAGAGTTCAGAAGTTCTGAAAAATTAACAGTACTTAATGCTAAGTTTGCCAATATTGAAAATAACAAAGCATAGTTTATAACATATGGCCATCGTCCTTATTTCTTGGCAAGCAATAGCATTTCCACTTCCCATTCCAAATTGAGCTAGACAGCTGAAGAGTGAATCATATTAGGAAAGTACATTTCCTCTTGGATAGTCTGAACATGCTAAGATTTATCAGACTCTTGTCTCACAATTTAATGAAGTTTGCTTGTATTCATCCTCTCTCCATCAGAAATATAGGTGAGTTTCTAAACAACAACAACAACAACAACAACAACAACAACAAAACCCCAAAAGACCTGTCTCTAGTATATTAGCAAACTCTGGGAATTAATAAAAAACAATAGCTATAAAAGTCTATTTTAAAAGATGTAGGACATTCTACTGACTGGTAACTTGAATAGGAAAAAACAAAGAAACAAACCTTGTTGTATGGTTTAGGGGCATTATGGCTGCCATTCTGTGAGAGAGGTTGTGAAGGACACAAAATTTGTCCAGTCTATAGAGTATGATTTTTAAAAAGTAATAGACATTTAGGGTTTGAAGGGATCTCAGTATGTGATCATGGACAAACAGCACTGGCATTGACTGGGAGCCTGATGGAACTGTAAATTCACGCATCTAACCATCTCAGGACACCTAAATCAGTATCTCTGGAGGTAGAGCATGGCAATCTGTGTTTGATAAAGCTCTCCCAGGTGATTCTGATACACACTGAAGTTTGAGATCCTTCTGACATCACTGTTGAATGTCACTGAACCTACATTAAATATATAGAGGGGCATTCATTATCTTCCAAGGCAATCCATCCCACAGTTGGACAGCGTTGGTTTTTCTGAGATGAATCTTTCCAATGTTGAGCTGATATTTGTGTCCCTGAATCTCTCTTCTGTGTTCCTAATTATACTCATGAGAAGTCACACAACAAGCCCAGTCCCTTTTCCTTTGTTGGGATGTGAGATAGCCCTATGAGATGGTTAACAGCTCAGAAAGGTTCCAGGCTTGAATGTTGGCTTTATCACTGATGCATGTGTGACTTTGGGCAGATTATCCAAACTCTCTGAGCTTCAGTTTCCTCATCTGTAAAAAGAGGATAATATTAATACCTTCCTAGATACCCTATAGGTTTGTGGTGAGGATTGTATGTACTCAGTATATGGTGAACACTCAATAAATGGTAGCTGTTTACAATTATTATTATAAGTGTGGACCCTTTCAAAATTTTAAGACAGCTATAATGTTGTCTCTGAGTCTGTTTCTTTCTAAACTAGATGTCCTCAATTATCACCACCATCTGTATTATGATGTGATTTTGGATTCTTTCACCATTCTGATTGCTTTTCTGTAAATAACTTTCAGTCTCTATGTCAATGTCCTTATCAAAATGAGGTTCTACATGCCAGATCACATCTTAACTCTGCATTGTTGAATACTACAATGGCCTCCTTATTTTACATACTATTTTTCTGTTAACGTAGCCAAACTTAGGTTTTTTGACACTTGTTTCAGCCTATGGACTCAGACTGACCTTGCTTTAAACTAAAATACTAAAGTCTCTTAAAATAAATATTATTTTTAGTTACACAAATGACACACATCTGATAAGAAAAAAGAAAAATAATGCTTCCAATATTCACTGTAGAGACAACTATGGTAAAAATTTTGGTATGTACCTTTCTAGACTGTAAAAAAAAAATCATGTAGTAAGTTTTTTGGAAGATAGTCACTGGATTCTGAAATATTGGCTAGCTGTTTAACATCTGAAAAATTGTGTAATCTCTCCTAACAGCATTCCTCACTGGGAAAGTGAAATAATAACATTTACCTTATTAGTTGTGAGATTTAAATGAGATACTGTTTGTAAACCACAAAACATGACTTCAGAAAATGGTACTCTATTATCATCATAATTATATGAATTTCATGTATATTTTACAAAAAAAGAATTAAACCTTCTGACTTATTGCTTTTTTTCAAAGATACATTGTGAACAGCTTTCTTTTTTATTTTTTATTATTTTTAAATTTTTTTAAGTTTATTTATTATTTTTGAGAGAGAGAGAGACAGAGAGAGAGCACAAGCAGGGGAGGGACAGAGAAAAGGAGAGACAGAATCCCAAGCAGTCTCCATGCCAGCAGCCCACAGCTCAATGTGGGGTTCGAACTCATGAACTATAAGATCATGACCTAAGCCGAAACCAAGAGTCGGATGCTCAACTGACTGTGTCACCCAGGTGCCCCAGGTTTCTTTTTTAAAAAGTTTTTTTTTCTGTTTTTTATTTTGGAATTATTATAGACTCACAAGAAGTTGTAAAAATATTATAGAGAGGTCCTGTATACCCTTTAGTTAGCTTCTCCCAATGGTAACATCTTACCTAACAATAATACATTATTCAAATCAGAAAATCGATATTAGTATACCACTAACTAGATTATAGATCTTATTTGCATTTCACCAATTTCAATATACTTATTTCTACAAATCCGTTTGAAATTGCTGCATATGTAAAAAACCACAATGTGTATATTCATTCCTAACTCAGGACATTTATGTGTGTACAAGTGTATATGTGTCTGCTATGTGTTGCCACTATTAACAACGTTGTGATAGTCTCTTCAATAAATGATGCTAGGAAGCTGGATATTCCTAAGCAAAAGAATGGAATTGGACCTCTATATTACATACTTACAAAAATTAACTGGACAGGGATTAAAGACTTAAATATAAGACCTGAAACTGTAAAATTCCTAGAGGAAAACATAGGGGAAAACCTCCTTGACATTGATCTTTGCTATAAATTTTTGAAAATGACACCAAATGTTCAACAAAAGCAAAAATTAAAAAAAAAAGTGGTACTATATCAAACTAAAAAGCTTCTGCACAGCAAAAGAAACAATCAATAAAATGACAAGGCCACCTATGGAATGAGAGAAAATATTTGCAAGCCATCTATCTGATAAAGCATTAACATCTAAAATACGTAAGGAACTCAGGCAATTCAATAACAGAAGAACTCAAATAACCCTATTAAAGATGGGCAGAGGATATGAATAAATATTTTCCAAAGAAGATATCCAATGGCCAACAGGTACAGGCTCGACATCACTAACCATCAGAGAGATGCAAATCAATACCACAATGAAATATCACCTCATATCTGTTAGGATATATATTATTAAAAAGATGGGCTAAGTGTTGGTGAGGATGTGGAGAAAATGAAACACTTGTGCACTGTTGGTGGAATGTAAATTGGTACAGCTACTATGGAAAACAGTATGGAGATGCCTCAAAAATTAAAAATACATATACCATATGATCCAGTGTATATACAGTCTCCCTTCTGGTATATATACAAGGACATGAAAACAGGATCTTGAAGAGGAATATGTACGCTCATGTTCACTGCAGTGTTATTCACAATAGCAAAGATATGGAAACAACCTGTGACCACCAATAAGTGAATGGATAAAGAAAATGTGGTGTATATACATATACACATACATACACATATACATATACATAGGAATATTATTCAGCCATAAAAAGAAGGAAATCCTGCCTTTTGTGACAACATGGATAGATGTTGAAGACATTATGCTAAAAGTAAGTCAGAGAAAGACAAATACTGTATGTTTACATACAGTATGTATGTATTTAGATTATGTGGAATCTAAAAACGTCAAACTTATAGAAATATAGAGTAGAATGGTGGTTGCGAAGGGCTAGGGGTTGGGAGAAATGGGGAAATGTTGGTCAAGGGATACAAACTTCCAGTTTTTAATTTATTTTTAATTGCATCTATTTATTTGTTTGTTTATTTATTTATTTGAGAGAGAGAGAGAGAGAGAGAGAGAGAGAGAATATGAGCATGAGTGGGGAATGGGCAGAGAGAGAGAGAGAGGGTGAGAGAGAGAATCTTAAGCAGGTTTTACACCCAGTATGGAGCCAGAGGTGGGGCTTGATCTCAACACGTGAGATCATGACCTGGGCCTTAATCAAGAGTCAGGCACTTAGCTGACTGAGCCACCCAGGAACTCCCCAACTTCCAGTTTTAAGATGAATATGTTCTGGGGATCTTATGTACATCATGGTGACTGTAGTTAACGATACTCTATTATATACTTGAAAGTTGTTAAGAGAGTGAATCTTAAATGTTATCACTAAAAAAATAAAGGTAATTATATGAGGTGAGGATGTGTTAACTAATCTTATTGAGGTAATCATTTCACAATGTATATAACACATATGTGTATCTATATGTGTGTGTGTTGCATATATTAAACTTACATGTTATATGTCAATAATATGTCAATAAAGCTGGAAAAAATAAATACTATGATTAGGAGCTCCTGGGTGGCTCAGTCAGTTAAATCTCTGACTTTGGCTCAGGTCATGATCTCACGGCTCCTGGGTTCGGGCCTAGCTCAGAGCCTGGAGCCTGCAGCCTGCTTCAGACTCTGTCTCCCTCTCTCTCTGTACCTCTCCCCGCTCACTCTCTGTCTCTCTTTCCTTCAAAAATAAACATTAAAAAAATACTGTGATTAATATTCTAGTAGCTAATCACCAGTGTATCCTTAATTATTTAAGAAAATTCCTGGAACTGTAATTATTAGGATAAAAGGTTTGCACAGTATTATGATTTTAGATATATATTGCCAAATTGTTGCAGAAGGACTTATCAGGTCATACTCTGACATGAAGTATATGAGAATGTCTACTTTTTCAAATCTTTTTCAACAGTGAGGACTATCATTCTTTCTTTGTCATCTTTACTCATTTGGTAGATTGAGGGATTACTGTTTTAATTTTAATTTCTTTGATTAATAATGAGGATAAACATTTTTGTTTATTTATTAATCATTTGTATGTCTTCTTTGTATGGTTGTCAGTTCAAGCCAGTTTGTCTGACTCTTTAACACGCGCACACACACACACACACACACGCACACACACACCCCACTGTTCCATGCCTCTCCCATCCTGTATTTGTGCACAGTGGTTTTTGTTTTTTGTTTTTTTTTAATGGGTCAGAGTGCAGGAACTTAGATTTTCCCCTTTGTAATCATCTTGTTAAATTCAGCCAAATGTTTCAGCTGTTTGGCTCCTGAGTCTCATCCTGTGTTTGCTGTCCTTTCTGTTTTGTTTTAACTGCAAATCTGATAAATTTGCAAAATATCTTTTTATTTTCAGTTTTCAAAAAAGTGGTAGCAGGACAGGGCTCTGCGCAGAGCCTGTGGCACTCCCTCAGGAACTGGCCCTGTCTTGACATCAGTCCATTAATTAGATGGGTTGACAGGGTTACTTTCTAGTAGACAGAGCTGTCACCACCACTGTGGATGATGTTGGAATCCGGAATCTCTCAGCCTCAGGGTTAATCACTGTGACTGTATGTTCAGGTCCACTGAAGCAACAGGATTACAAAGTTTCGATTTCTCTTTTGGCCATAAACTTCTAAGAAGTTGGTGATAGTATCTCACTCATTTCTTTATGTCTCTCTTTATCCCTCCCCCAGGTTCCTCCATAGCAGTCATTCAATTTTAAGGGTATAAAATGGAATATAAACTTTCCCCACTGCTTTGCACATAGGGACAAATGACTCACCTCCTTTCCCTCCCTCCCCTCCACCGCAGTTAGGCCTATCAATCCTACATCAAAGTGGCCATATATGCACAATAAAACTGCAATTAACTGGACTCCAACGTGAGAAATCTCATGTTATACACTCCACTGGTTAAAAAAAAAAAGGAAGTTGCATAAAAAACCCTTATACCCTGTATTTTTTCAAAGACTAATTTCTTTCTTGTTTTAATTATGGATCTATAAGTATGAATTTATTATTGAAAGATAAAACTGAGGCACTGGCAGTTTCTAGGTCAAAAAATAAAGGTGAAATTATCTTCTATAATGAGAAAAGTATCCCAATAACACCTTAACAGATATTTTCAAGGAGGCTTGAAACTGAAAAATAAATGTCTGGTTATTCAAAACATCAGCCTCCAACAGTCTAGTTAATTGAGACTATATTCTGCTTTCTCTGAAGTCTATAGCCTTGTCATGGTTTCAGACTATGAGCATTTTGGTCATGAGTTATTGGCCTGAGTCTAAAATCTGCATTTCTTGCCTGAGCACTTTATAAACTGCCTCATCAAATCCTTACAACAAGTGCACTCTGAAATGAACAGAACTTTTTTAGAGGAAAATAATTTACAGGGACTTCTAATGCTAAGGGCAACTATTTTTTTTTTTTAATTTAAAAAAGTGTTTATTTCTTTATTTTTGAAGAGGGGAGAGGCTAAGAGGGAGGGAGACAGAGAATCCCAAGCAGGCTCTGTGCTGTCAGTGCAGAGCCTGACTCAGGGTTCGAATTCATGAACCATGAGATCATGACCTAAGCTGAAACCAAGAGTCAGATGCTTAAGTGACTGAGCCACCCAGGCACCCCTAACTTGATTCTTTTGATTTTGAGCACTGTGACCAAAGTTTGAATCATTATCATTACTGGTATCATTAATTTTCCTCTTAATGATCTTGTTTTTAAGATTGACCCAATCATTTGAATGCACCCCCAAACAATATTGAAAACTCTACTAGAGTTGTTTTATAACAAATCCTTCACAGTAGGTTTGCTATTACTTCCACTGCTAATACCATACAAGACGGTAAATGTGGTCCTGGCTGCTGTGGGTGGGTTCTTAGAGTCTGGTTTCCCTTTATTACCATACATTGTGTGATGGCTGGGTTTTCCCACCACTTTTCTGTACTTAAATGACTCTGAACCTCTAACTTGTGCTATCTGCCTTGAGGCCTTTTGGCTTTTCATGTGGTGAGAATGAGATTGTAAACTAGAGTATGGGCACTAATGTTACTTGGTGGTGGCGATAGGCTGGTCATCCAGATAATCCCAACAAATGTTTATATTACACTTAAGCATTTTTTTCAATGAAGTGGAAATTCCAAATTAAAAGTTTCTAAAACACTTTAGAGGGGTTGACCTTTTAGAAACATTTTTAAACAGCTTTATTAGGATATAATTCATATATCATAAAAGTTATGAATTTAAAATGTAAAATTCAATGTATAATATATTCACAGACATATGCAACCATCACCACAGTCAATTTTAGAACATGTTTATCACCTCAAAAAGGAACCTTGTACTCCTTAGTTATTATCTCTCTATTCCTTTATCTTCTCCTTCCCTCCTCTGCTTACCCTAAGCAAACACTAATTTACTTTCTGTCTCTCTTCTCTATTCTAGACTTTCATAGAACAGAATCATATAATATGTGGTCTTTTGTGACTAGGTTTTTTCATGTAGTATAATGTTTTCAAATGTACCCATGTTGTGGCATGCATGAATACTTCATTCCCTTTTATGGTCAAATAATATTCCATTGTATGGATGTATGTTCCACATTTTAATTATCCATGCATCAACTCTTGAACATTTGGGGTGTTTCCACTTTGTAGCTACTATGAATAATGTTGCTATAAACATTCATGTACAATTTCTGTGCGGACATATGTTTTCACTTCTCTTGGGTATATATCTAGGAGTACAATTACTGGGTCAAATGATAACTCTATGTTCTATTGTTTGAGGAAGTGCATACTATTTTCTGAAGAGTTGCACCACTTTATATTACCACCAGCAGTATATGAGGGCTCCACTTTCTCCATGTCATTGGCAATACTTGTTATTATCTGACTTTAAAAATTTTTGTCATTCTAGTTGGGATAAAGAGGGATCTCACTGAAGTTCTTTTTTTTTTTTTAAATTTTTTTTTCAACGTTTTTTATTTATTTTTGGGACAGAGAGAGACAGAGCATGAATGGGGGAGGGGCAGAGAGAGAGGGAGACACAGAATCGGAAACAGGCTCCAGGCTCCGAGCCATCGGCCCAGAGCCTGACGCGGGGCTCGAACTCACGGACCGCGAGATCGTGACCTGGCTGAAGTCGGACGCTTAACCGACTGCGCCACCCAGGCGCCCCTCACTGAAGTTCTTAAACTGTGTTCAGTACTAATTTTGTTTGTCTATTTTTGTTTCACCATTTCTTGCTCTTTTTAAAGTGAAAATAATTCCCCCTTTCTTTTAGCTGAACAGTATAAATTTATTTAAAGTCTGCATCAGACTATTTCATAAATTATTTTCATCTGGGGTAAATTAATGTTCTAATTATTTTGTGTTTCTTAATATTATATTTCCTCAGATATTTTGTAATTTCAGTGTGTAGGCTCATTTTCGGTTGGAGGTATGTGATTAAGACCTTTCCTATACTGTGCTCACATCTCCCTGTTCAACATTTGGTGGTGGCTTCATTTTGTTCACCATGTACCTCTATCAAGAACCAGAATTTATAATGGCATTTGGAGGACTTGCCCTAAAAGATGATGCTGGAGATATGACAGATCCAGTTAGTGAGCCAGCAGGAGACTTCATCAAGAAGCTGTATATGGTCTGTAGACTTTCACCTTGTTAAGAGCATAGTCCTAGTCATTGGTCACTAATAGTTTTTCCCAGTTTTCTGTCACAGGTCACAGATCATATGGTCAGAGGGACTGATAATATAGAGGATTGAGAATGGAAGTGGGGAGAGGGCCCAACTTGCTCTTTAACTTTACATACTAAAACTGTCATATGTCCATTAACTCCAGCACTGCTCAGAGCTTTGTGTTTTAAATCCTTTTCGATTTTATCTTTCTTTTTTAAGTGGTTGGAGCAGAGGGGCTGTGTGAAAGAATGGACTCCCTGCATCATCTTGACAAGAAGTCTTCATTTTACTTAAGGAAGGAAAGCTGGGGGGTGGGGTAATCTTGCAGCAGAAGCTAGAGAGAGCTAACAGTTCTCCAGGTAAGTAAGGACAGTGGACAGTTTGTTTTTGCCTTCCCAGCATTCTTTCTCACATTAGGTGACCCCAGATTTCCTCTGGGAAACTTCTCTCCCCTCTGACGTCAGTCAGTATGATTTGGAGTTTGGTTCATCCTACTCCTATAGCATCAATATGTGTCTCAAGGCCTGGCCACAATAATTGGTTCAGGGATGAGCAAATAATCCAAGTTGTCCAATGAGATCCCTCCCTGTTATTTTTCTATCAGTAAAAAGATCTCTGGTTTATATATCTCCGGGTCCCAGAATCCTCACTTATTATTCACCTGTAAAATGAAGATGAATAATAGTATTTGTTTCATAGAGAATCAGGAGCTAAGAGTAAATAAGATAAGGCAGGTAGAGCATTTAGCACAGATTCCAGCTGGGACCACCATCATTGTTATTATGATTCCATGTAAAATGTATTTATTTATGTATTTATTTTAATGTTTATTTATTATTGAGAGACAGACAGAGCATGAGCATGGGAAGGCAGAGCGAGGGAGACACAGAATCTGAAGCAGGTTCCAGGCTCCGAGCTGTCAGCACAGAGCCCAATGCGGGACCCAAACCCACAAACCGCAAGATCATGACCTGAGCCGAAGTCAGACACTTAACTGACTGAGCCACCCAGGCGCCCGAGATTCCATGTAAAACTTAGAGGAGAGAGACATCACCTTGCATTGGTCTCACATATGGTAAGATTTTAAGTGGATCTTAGGTGTTTGATGGAGAACAGAGTAAAAGTATTACACTAAGGTAGAAGAGAGCAATGTGGCAGTAGGCTATGGGAATTGTAAAGAGGAGGGTCAGGTGAAAACTGAGGGTGTGTGTGCAGTGGACTACATACGGGAAGCTCATTGACACCTGAACCAAAAAAAAAAATGGGACTTTGTTTCAAAGGTACTGAGCAGATCTTTGATTGGAAATTAACATTAGTGACATGGGATGACTTATAATGAATAACTCTTCTATAGGCAGAGGAGAAGTAAGCAATCACCCCAGGTGCTCCTTTACTGTAACCTCTTGATGACTTAAACCCAAAACACACATAGGAGATGGCCCAGGAGCCCAAAGGAAGAAAGTGAGCCGGAGAACATCTTCCTTCTCCACATTGGACTCAGAGCCCATGTTTCAGTTTTTGTTATTTTAAGCAAGTCAGCTTAAATGTGTGTGTGTGTGTGTGTGTGTGTGTGAGAGACACACACACATGTACATATGTACTTTTAGCAGTGTGTTAAGTTTATACAAAAATACACTTTTTTATACAAATTTGTGATTTGTACAAAATTACACAGCAATTCTAATGATTTATGAATTTGTTATAGTTGGTTGTATCCCCATGCTTTTACTATTCTTTTCTTAAATTAATAGATCATTGTAGGGACTCCAGCAAGATGCAGACAAGCAAAACTTAGCCTCTTTTGCAATAGGTGAAGACATGGCATCAAGTATCTACACTGGAACAGTGACTGCTCCCTTTTGAGAATAAATGTGTTCCATACTTGGCTACAGTTGTCATCATTACTTCTTGCTATTCTCTGACCCTGAGCCTGTGTGTCAATGATGTTTATTATCACACTAGCGCTATTGTTTTGCTTCTAGTCAGTTCCATATATTGATTTTCATTCCTTACTTGGCCCTGTAGACATTGTAGCTTATGACTCATGGATAAAACCAATTTCTATTTTTCCTATCTGAATTTGAATTTTTATAGGTATTTCTTCTAAGTATTCTAAGACAAGCTAAAAAGCAGCATTAATTATCCTAAGTTCTGAAAACCTAAGGTCAGGCCAACTCTTGGTTATAACACATGTATACCACCTTTCTTGGCCTGGCTGATTTTGTGTATTCATTGAGACAGGGTATCTGCCAGGAGTTGTTTTCGATCTGATGGCAAGCCAACAGATGATGTCAAATCATGCCAACATGTGCCAAGTTGTCACCTCTGCATCCGTGTTTATCAGGGATTTCATTGTACAAGTCCCCTGTCTACTATTATGTCATATTTTCTTGCTCAGATAAAAGTCTATGCCCAGATGAAAAAATTCTTAAGAAGTTGCTATTTTTACCCAATTCCCTAAACCACATATGAGTGACAAATATTTCCATAGGATTAATGAATAGGTGTTTCAGCCTCCTCCGCCCTTATTAAATACTAGCTTTTTCTTTCATACTTGGAACTATGTTGAATTTGTGGATGAGAAACATTTTCCATATGTAATGAATCCAAGGACTTTTTAACCTATTAGATTTCGTTGCATATATTGGTCACTCTTTTAAGGAATTGTTTCTAATCCAGCCAAGAATGAAATAACCTGAGAATCTGGTACGCCTTCATTTAGAATATTTTCTTATTTTTGAGTAATAAACATAGGGAATATTTCTTGATAAGATCAAGAATTGACCAAGGGAATCATGTAGCTTTAGCCATCCTTATTTTTATCATTTGCCAAAAAATTTCCTTAGCTTCATAGAAACCACATAGAAACCAAATGACTTGGTTTTCTTTCCACTTCTCTAGGCAACAAACCAATTTTTTAGTTTCCATGGACACCCAGTTGAGCAACAGTAGTTAGATCTGTAAAAACTGCTATCTGAATTGGAGTCTGATGGTGACCTACCCAACAGCACTGGGATGGCAATTCAGGCTTGACCCTCTAAGGGACCAATATGTATGAGATTGCACGTGAGCATCTGGGACAGTGCCAATATTTTCCCTAGTTATTTTCCAGTTTCTTAATTTGTGGAGGTTCACAAATTATTATAGACCTTGTCTTGATATCTAGGTAGTTAGGAAGCTCCAAAATAAGGCAATGGGAATAGTAATAAAACAGGTCTGCTTGAAAGAGATTTACTTTATACTTGGTTAAGCAAGAGGCCTCACATACTGATGGCTATGTTAACTCAGTTGAGAAATAATACATATTTGGAAACCCTTGTGGAAAGCCCAAAATACACTTGAAATGAGAGAAGTCATAGACTCATGCTTTAGTGCATACGAAGGATAGCTTTGAATCTAAGCAGTCACCACAAAGTCTGACTATTTAGGCTCGGCAGAAATATAAGAAACAATTGAATTAAATTGTCTTGTATCATGTACTAATTCTCCAAGGTTCTGCTCCCTCCCAGCCTGGTATAGAATGAGTGATTATTTGAAAAGATTAATCTGGCTTCCTGTTTTGAATATTCTGTTCTTTACTTTCACTTGCATTGTGTAAAATTCTCCATTTCTCAGTTGCTCCAAAATGAACAATTTAACAACTGACTCTTGCAGACCGTTAATCAGTATTGGAAATGTTGGAAAAGAAAGGCATTGAAAAATAGTGAAAATGATATTCTAATTCGCATTATGGGACACAACTCTGCCATAAATATGTCAGACCTTTATAGGTATGCTATTTCTCTCTTCTCAGTCTCTGTGTCTTCATCCATAGAGGGAGGGAGATGGTTGCTAAAATTCCTTGTAGCACTAATGTTCTACTACTTAGTGAAAAATCAATTTTAATTCCGCATACAACAGAGACCATGTCATGATCTTGAGACATCTAGCTCCTCACAGGAATAAAATCTTCAGGCTCATGTTCACAGGGAATTGAATGAAAGAATTTATTTTGTATTTTCTGAAAAGCCTCTAATCACTTCTATTTCTCTTGTGCTATAGAAGCTTTCCATGAATACCATAGCAAATGGATTCCTGGGGAAGGGGGAGTGGGTATTTATCAGACTTTTATTTTTGGTTTGCTGGTAGGAATTTGAGATGGAGAAATAGAAATGGAATTTAAAAACAATTTTTAAAAAGAAGAGATAGTAATGAATGGTACTTAGCTAGAAATCAGACAGAATTTTGTGGATGTGTAATGAATTGATGATTGAGGTGATACATTTTGTAAATCAGGCATAGGAGAAAGATTTAGGAGAAATGTTGCAGAGGAACTTTTGGCTTTACAAACCCAAGGACACATTTACATGCCTTAGTTCTTTGACAGGACTTTGACAGTTCCTTAATTGTGTGCAGTTTCCCATCTCACTAAAGTAACCTGGGCAAATAGGGAGGGAAACGCCTCCCAGGTGGAAGTAACACCGTGAACAGAGCTTGAAAAGTATGAGACAGTATGGTGTGTGAGGCAGTGCAAAGAGTTTGTTTAGTCCTCTTGGAGGATAAAGTATAGAAGGAGGCTGGATCATTCAGAGTTCAGGTGCAGATAACAGAAACCCCTTCAGCAATTTTAGCAATTTCATATTTGTTGAATATTAAATGAATTCTGTAGTGCTAAATAAAAAAAACAAGATACAAAAAAATGCATATATAATTTAACATGATCCCAGTTGTGGTAACTCTCTTTCTCATCTCTCAAGCTGAAAGGAAATACCTTAAAATGTTAACATTAGTTGTCTCTGGGAGGTGGAATAGCGTATGATTTTTATTTTCCTTATGCTTCTGGGGCTTTTCTAAAGTTGAGCTTCCATTACTTTCGCAAGCAGACTAAAACCTAATAAATCCTCTTTTAAAAGATTCTTTTCCACATAGGGAACTCATTGGTACAAACATTTTTAGAAAATATCACTCTGAGGCATATAGCATCTTCTCTTGCACTTCTGGCAGAGAAACATGATGCTAAATGCTGAAGGGTTTTAGTTGGGATGGTGGATGTGCTGGAAAGAAAGGTGGTTATAGCAGCTTCAGCCAGCAGCCAGCCTATGATACACAGCCTAGAAATGCCTCCTTATAATGAAGCAGCAGAAGGGGAAATTAAGGAATCAATCCCATTTACAACTGCACCAAAAACCATAAGATACCTAGGAATAAACCCAACCAAGGAGGTGAAAGATCTGTACTCTGAAAACTGTAAAATATCATTCAAAGAAATTGAAGATGACACAAAGAAATGGAAAGACATTCCATGTTCATGGATTGAAAGAACACTGTTAAAATGTCTATACTACCTAAAGCAATCTACACGTTTAATGCAATCCCTATCAAAATACCAACAGCATTTTTCACAGAGTTAGTGAAAATTTGTATGGAACCACAAAAGACCCTGAATAGCCAAAGCAACTTTGAAAAAGCAAAGCAAAGCTGAGACATCACAGTTCAAGTTATATTACAAGTTATATGACTTCAAGTTATATGACTTCAACAAAAGAACATTGTTAAAATGTCTATACTACCTAAAGCAATCTACACATTTAATGCAATCCCTATCAAAATACCAACAGCATTTTTCACAGAGTTAGTGAAAATTTGTATGGAACCACAAAAGACCCTGAATAGCCAAAGCAACTTTGAAAAAGCAAAGCAAAGCTGATACATCACAGTTCAAGTTATATTACAAGTTATATGACTTCAAGTTATATTACAAAGCTGTAATGATCAAGACAGTATGGTACTGGCACAAAAATAGATCTATGGAACAGAATAGAAAACCCAGAAATGAATCCACAACTTTATGGTCAATTAATCTTCAATAAAGCAGGAAAGAACTTCCTTATAAATACGTTTTATGAAGCTTCAGGAGTTCGCTTACCTTTATCATTTGACCACTAGCAGTCTCGTGATAAAACAAGGTCAAAGACAAGAAAGATAAATTCCCCAGGCAGCTCCCAGCACTGCTCTGTCAGGAAATGATCACCAAAGATGCCCTGATGAGAAAAGGAAAGCAGTCATATGTGAGTGTTCTTGTCAAATGTAGGTAATTCCTCGGTCACTGGTGAGCCTTAAATACATTTGACTTCTTTCCTCCTCGAATCAGAAAGAAAATCAGGGTAGAGGTGGGCCTTCAGAGTGAGGGCAGAGAAAGGAAGGCCTGTGAAAATGAGGGTCAAAGGTGTCTGAAGAATTGGGAAAGCTCTCTGGACAAAGATGTGACTTTATTACTGTCCCCAAAATATGAGGGGCATTTGTCCTGAAAGCCCTCCATTCTGCTTTTCCGCCTTTGTGGAGAAAGGCAGTGACTGGATGTTGTGTGCAGTGATGTGTGATGTGGCAGGAGGAGTAGGGCCAAGGCCAGAGGAGACATGGGGAGACCCAAGGTAGCCCTCATAGCTCACTTTGCCAGGACATTAGGATTGCATCTTACAGCCTAAAACATGAAAATTAAAAATAAAATGTCCATGGGTGCCTGGGTAGCTCAATCAGTTAAGTGTCAGACTCTTGGTTTCAGCTCAGGTCATGATCTCCCAGTTCATGAGTTCAGGCCCCATGATGGGCTCTGCCTTGGCAGCATTGAGCCTACTTGAAATTCTCTCTCTCCCTCTTTCTTTCTGCCCCTCCCCTGCTTGTGCACTCTCCCTCTCAAGATAAATAAATAAACATTAAAAAAATAAAGTGTCCAGTAACATGAAAATTAAAAATAAAAAATGGAACTTGAGCTTCAATGGGCTGGAGAAGTGAAACATCTGGGGACATCTTGGAGAAGGTGGATAATAGCTTTCCAGGTTTGTAATAAAAAACGCTCTCTGAGAGGAGCGCCTGGGTGGCTCAGTCGGTTGAGCATCTGACTTTGGATCAGGTCATGATCTCACTGTTTGTGGGTTCAAGCCCTGCATCAGGCTCTGTGCTGACAGCTCAGAGCCTGGAACCTGCTTCGGATTCTGTGTCTTCCTCTCTCTCTGCCCCTCCCCCACTTGCACTCTGTCTCTCTCGCTCAAAAATAAATAAACATTAAAAAAAAATGGCCTCTGACAAAACTACATTGCAAAGGAAAGAACCTGAATGGAAAGTGTAAAAAAGTCAGAGGCAGAGCCTAAAGAATTTGTGGTGGAAAGAGCACATGACTGATGCATAGTGACTGGGAAAGCAGAGGAGTACTTCCTGAAGTGGAAGGTAATACACATGCTGACAATATTGGCAACCTGAAGAAAAATTACGTTGTCTGGAGTTAACAGAAATATTTCTTAATTCTCGAAGAGCTGGTAAAGAAAAAGATGGTACAAAAAGGAAATTTTTATCTGTCAGTGAATCTGATAGCAAATCAAAGGAAAGAGCTACTGCTGGCAAACCAAGAGGTTTTGCCAGAGGTCTAGATCTCACATGAATAATCAGTGCTGCAGACAGTAGTGGAGAATTAATACTTCTCAAGAAATGGAAAGATTCAGATGGGGCAGACTTGGTACTGGCAAAAGAGGCAAAAATATGAAGTGTTGTCAGATTGCAATCCCTTTTTATGAAAAGAGACTAATTTGGCATTCTTGTACAGAAAATGAAGCTCAATAATTGTTTGCAACTATATATGCAATTATATTATAGAATTATATATACATATATATGCACACATATATATAAAATCTGTGTCTTGGTTTTTGATTTATTAGTGTGAAGAAATAACCACATTCTAATGAGAATCAAATTTGATATGTTTGTTTTGAAGTAGTATTGAGGAAGCTGGGGTTTTATCTACAGCACTGGTAGCTTTGAACAAATAAATAAGGCTTTCTTAGTTGCTTCCTTTATCAGGAAAGAACATTTGATATCATGGTATACTATTTCCTTTGCATTAGAGAACAGCTTTTCTAAAAGTTGGGGGAAGATCTCCATAGTCATTACTCAATCAGAATTTCTGGTTAACTCATAAATGCCTAATGACCAGTCTGAGATTTTTTTGTTTGTTTTCTCGTGTGCATACACATAAAATACCTACATAAATGGTTTTCTTTTTTTAACTTTCACCAAAAGAAAAACAAAAACACCATTTCACAACCATGGATAAACCTGTGTTTCTGGAAGGCCATCATTCTAAGCAACCCATGAAATAAACCACTTAATATTTTAAATTAAGTATTTTAATTTAATTAAAATAATATCTTAATATTTTAAACTATATTTTAATATTTTAGATTAATATTTTAATATTAAATTATTTAAAATTTACATTATATTAAATTATTTAAATTAAATTAGAATTAATTTAAATTAATATTTTAATTTAACATTTTAAATTAAATAGATGATTCTGTCATTAATTGAACAATTTAAATGTATTGTAAACAACTTAGACAATTCCAATTGGACAATTTCAAAACAGCCATATCAGAATCCATATGTATATCTATTGTCATTTAATGCCATTTGCAAAACTCCTAACAGGAAAACTTTTATCAGTATCAACCATCTCCCCACCTAGATGAGAAAACTAGACAAATCCTGATGTGTATTCATTAGCCAAGCAGGACTTAGTTAAATGGACATCTAAAGGTTTCCTCTAGCAAAGCTTTCCTTTACAGGCAGTTGGAAAAATCTGTACTATATTGACTAAAAGGTTAATGTGTAAGACTTTGTTCATGGAAACCTAATCAGATGGTTAGAGATGTTGGCAATTTAGGACCTGCTGGAGTAAATGGGTAAACAGACTTTGGTAATCTAAACTATCAATTTGCATGTTTTTCTTTACACACAACTCATTCTTTACATGTAAGGCTCAATCTTTTCAGTGTTTGGGTGACTGGTTCAAAGGAAGCCTGGAAAAACATAACTTTGTGTGACTAAAATGCTATCCAACTATATATTGTTTATTGTAAATAGTGGTGAACAGTGGTTAATAATTTTATATTTTAAAAAATGAATATGTGGGTTGCTGACAGGGAGGTGGATGGGAGATGGGCTAGATGAGTGATGGACCTTAAGGAGGAGCACTGGGTGTTAAATGTAAGTGATGAATCACTGAATTTTAATCCTGAAGCCAACACTATATGTTACAATATATGTTAACTAACTTGAATTTAAATAAAATCTTGGAAGAAAAAAATTAAAACGAAAAGAAAGCTGAAAAATAACACCTGAAACATATTCTCTTACAAATTTTGAAAAAATAGGGGCGCCTGGGTGGCTCAGTCGGTTAAGTGGCCGACTTCGGCTCAGGTCATGATCTCGTGGTCCGTGAGTTCGAGCCCCGCGTCGGGCTCTGTGCTGACATCTCAGAGCCTGGAGCCTGTTTCAGATTCTGTGTCTCCCTCTCTCTGACCCTCCCCCGTTCATGCTCTGTCTCTGTTTCAAAAATAAATAAACGTTAAAAAAATAAATAAATAAATTTTGAAAAAATAAAGAATAACTTTCACCATCTTAAAAAAAAAAATTGAACTTCTACATCTGAAAATCAGCGGTATGTTATAAAATTTTTGCTTTTAATGTCTTCCTTTGTTAATTAAAGAGTTATAACCAAACACTTGAAAATGTATTTCTTCAAATGTTCCTGGGACCCACTGTAATTCTTTTGCTATGTGAATAATTTCACCCTTTAATTTATCAGCTTGCAAATTTATCTTTAGGTAGTTAAGTGTTCTGTGTGTGTCCCCCACCCAAACCTCCCTAGAATTTTTAGGGAGACTTCTGGTCACTCCAGCATAGCTCTTCAGCCTCCAGGAGTTTACCCTTAGCCTCTATATCTCCTCAACTGGACCATCAGATCACAGAAGTTACCATCATTGGGTAAAACTATGGGAATGCAGTCCTTATTGCCTGCTTTGGGTCAGGGGTAGCAAGTATAACAGGGAATAAGGAAGGTCTTCTATCTATGAACAAAGTTTTAGTCATTGCAGACAAAACTTATATATGCTTTTTTCCTTGGAAACGTCATACATGTAATTAAGTTCTAGAATGCTATGGTGATGATGTTTAACCACTATTTGTGGTTAAGTGAGTTTTAGTGGCTCACCTGGGCAATGAACTTTGAAAGTTGTTATATACATGTGCATATATATGTTATATATGTATTATGTATCTAGTTATATGCTATATTTTTGTATAGAATTTTCGTTGAACCAACCATTTAACCTGAACATTTGATTAAGAACAATGTATTGCCAATTACCCTGGATAATAGGATTTGCCACATTTAAAATTGAATGAATGAAGCGATGTAGGAGTTATATGTTCATAGATAAAATGTTTTTAAAAATCATGTTTCTAGAGTATAAAATGTGATCATTGATCTGAGTTCTCTCATTTTATGAATTGTCCTTAACATTTAGTTGAACAATAACTCATAGTTACTGAATCATTCAATTTTGTGTGGGCAAAAGTGGCCTCATAAATAATTTAAGTCTTTCAGTAGTTTTAAAAACTGTTTTTGTACCCCAAGGGAATTTCACATATTTGTGAATAATTAGTGAAATTCTAAATGGACTGTTGATTAAAATATGTTTTTAAGGCATTCTTGAAAATTTTAAGAATCTTGATATATATCAGTATTCAAAGGTAAGATGTCCATAATTATTTTGAGGAGATTTTTCTAAAGTCTGAAATAAAAGAATTTAGGAACTTTGAAATAAAACCTGGGCAATTTAGTTCTTGGAAATGAATTTTAGAATATATTTAAAATGCCATTTTCAACACCTAAACGCTATGATTTATTTCCAACAACAGTTTATTAAGGTATGTTTGTTAATAGATCATTGTTCTTTTTGTAAAATTTATTTTAGAGAGAGTGTGTGCACAAGTGAGGGAGAGGGACAGCGGGGAAGAGAGAGAGAATCTTAAGCAGACTCCACACCCAGCATGAAGCCCAACATGGGGCTCAATCCCATGACCCTGGAATCATGACCTGAACCAAAATCACGAGTTGGACACTCAACTGACTAAGCCACCCAGGCACCCCAATCATTGTTCTTTTTAAACATAGTTTTAACCCAGATGAGAAGTTGATTGTTGCATTAGTTTTTGAGTTCTGAGGATTATAGACAGGTACCATTTATACTCTTTTCCACACACAGAGAAAAAAAAAGTCATTTTGAAACAGAAAACTGCTTCATTCCATAAGCATGCCATTAATGCATGATCCAAGATGTCATTGTTTGGATGAGATAATCAAATTCCTACATGAATCAACTGAAAGCAGCTGCTTAGTTTAGGAATGATTTGAAGATATGTAAATTGAAGACAGTTGATTGAAAGAGAGGAAGAAAATGAGTAAATGTAAGGCTATTACTGAAAACGCAAAATGATTAAAAATCATCATTATGACTACTGGACCAATTAAAATATTTTATGCTCATTTGTTTTTCAAGGAACTGCCTCCAAGTGAAAGCACAGCTCTAGGTCTTCTATTAACAAGTACATGTTTGATATTGACAGATGTACATGCCGTCATTTTTGAGACTATGAGTTTAAAACCTTTGGGAATCGTCAAAGAATGAATGAACTAACATTCTTTAAAAATACCAGTGCAAGAAAGTTTGTTCACAATAATAATTCATGTTTATAAGGTGCCTTTCATTCAACTCTTAAGACTCTGTGTATAGATGTGTTTAAATATGCATGGTCATATATCACTGTCTTCATACATCATAGCCCAAATGTTTCAATTCCTTGGACATAAAGCAACTCTTTATTTCGTATGTGAAAACACAATCTCTACCCTTGCCACACAAACTGTCTACAAATAGCACCTTCTTATTTATGCTCCTATATTGCTTGTGCTGAAGGATTGTTAATGCAATCTTTTCTTACAGCAATTTTTAAAAACTTCTTTAAAAACAAAACACCTGTGTTTTCTGGCAGGACAACAATGTATCAGCAAAAATAGCTTTATTTAATGACTGACTGTGGTTAGCTAGCGCCCCATAATTCATTTCATAATTGGAAAAAAATGTAACATTTGCTGACATCATCTGAGTGCTGATCTGGACCCATTGAACAGGGAGTATTCCAACAAAAATGATTTAATTTTCCACTTCACAATTCAGGAAGAATTTAGGATTAGGGCATTCATGGAGTCTAGAAATGGTTTTTGTTTGCAGGATTTTAGCTCAAAATTGGACAGGAAGGAAGACTGGAACATAGTTTAATTTCCAAAGCAAAATTTCATCTGTAAAATGTCACTTCCTCTTATGCATACCAATATCAGTCTGAGATCAAACATATTAACCTCTGAGGGAAAAAATAGTGTTAGAAATGAAAAATCTAATGGGTTAGGAGAGATAGAATTACCCTAAGTTCTATTCTGAAAGACTTTTTTTTTTTTAAATTTTTTTTTAACGTTTATTTATTTTTGAGACAGAGAGAGACAGAGCATGAACGGGGGAGGGTCAGAGAGAGGGAGACACAGAATCTGAAACAGGCTGCAGGCTCTGAGCTGTCAGCACAGAGCCCAACGCGGGGCTCGAACTCACGGACCATGAGATCATGACCTGAGCCGAAGTCGGACGCTTAACCGACCAAGCCACCCAGGCGCCCCCTGAAAGACTTTCTTAAACAAACATGTACTCACTTGACTCTTGTCTACATGGATCTCCAGTTTATTAGGAAGTTTACGGTACAAAATACACATGAATTGCATCAATGATTATTTAAAAGCAATGCACTACCAGTTGTAGTGTCATTATTTGATACTGATGTAGCAGTGGATTCGAAATTTTATTTTTTATTTTTAATTTTTTAATATGAAATTTATTGTCAAATTGGTTTCCACACAACACGCAGTGCTCATCCAACAGGTGCCCTCCTCAATGCCCATCACCCACTTTCCCTTCCACCAACCCTTATCAACCCTTAGTTTATTCTCAGTATTTAAGAGTCTCTTATGTTTTGCCTCCTTCCTTCTCTGTAACTTTTTTTTTCCCCCTTCTCCTCCCCACTGGTCTTCTGTTGAATTTCTCAGGATCCACATATGAATGAAAAGGGTTCGAAATTTTATATACTGCACTGCAAACATGGGTAAAGAATATCTAGCCTAATCTTTCTTTCTTTTTTTTTTTTTTATTTTTTTTAACATTTATTTATTTTTGAGACAGAGAGAGACAGAGCATGAACGGGGGAGGGGCAGAGAGAGAGGGAGACACAGAATCAGAAGCATGCTCCAGGCTCTGAGCCATCAGCCCAGAGCCCGACGCAGGGCTCGAACTCACGAACCCCGAGATCGTGACCTGAGCTGAAGTCGGACGCTTAACCGACTGAGCCACCCAGGCGCCCCTAGCCTAATCTTTCTTAAGGAAGCTCATCTTCATATCAGAGAGGAGGCAGAAGGACTTTATTTCTAAAGTTGTCATCATCAATATTATTTGTCTCATCTCACCTAAACATTGTCTTATGAATACCCTTAATTCTCTGTATTCTCTTGGCAGGACTTGCCTCCAAAGTCATGACCTGGGTTAAATCCATCTGTCTACTGACACTGTGCGGGCATCTGAGCAGCTGAAATGGCTTGGGAAAAAAAAAAAAACAAAAAAACACAACTGTGTGTCTGGTCTCTCTTTAAGTTCCATAGCCACAAATCTCACTCATCATGTCCAGAATCTTACTCAACTTTAATAATATTTTCACCATCTTACATTCTGGCTCAGGCTGCCATAAAAAAATAACATAGACTGGGTGGCTTAAACAACAGAAATTTATTTCTCACAGTTTTGGAGGCAGGAAGTCTAAGATCAATGCTGGCTTATTCCAGTTTCTGGTGAGGGCATTCTTCCTGGATTGCAGATGGCCATTTTCTTGCTATGTCCTTACATGGCAGAGATTTTCTCCCTCTTTCTCACTCTCTCTCTCCTTCCCCCATCTTCTTACAAAACCATAGTCTGATCATGTCAGGGCCTCACCTTTATGGCCTCATTTAACCTTAATTAGCTCCTAAAGATACTATCTCCAAATGCAATCACATTGATGGTTAAGGCTACATCATAAAAATTTGGAGGGGGGTGGTGAAGTGTCTGGGTGGCTCAGTTGGTTGAGGATCTGACTCTTGATTTCTGCTCAGGTCATGATCCCAGGGTTGTAGGATCAAGCTCTGTGTTGGGCCCTGTGCTGAGTGTGGAACCTGCTTAAAATTCTCTCTCTCTCCTCTTCTGCCCCTCTCCCTGCTCATGCTGTCTGTCTCTCACTCTCTCTAATATAAAAAAAAAATTGGGGGGAGACACAATTCAGTCTATTGTAATTCCCAAGTGATAATTTCACTCCTTCTCTTTGACACTCTTACATTACTTGGTCTCTCCACTACCTTCACAGCTCACTATAAGCTTATATTTACCAGGAAAGCAGAAACATTTAGACAGGAAATTCCTCATTTTTTCCCATGAAAACTTGCCTCATGACTCCTCTTCAACTTCCTTCTCTGTACTGTGGATGATGTGGCTTGGCCCAGGTCAAAAGACAACCTGGTAAAGACTTTCATGGTGTTCCAGATCCTTGCCAGTGACTTAGTTTCTGTAATTATTTGCTCTCAGATCCTATCCTTTGAATTTCTGTTCCATTTCTCTATGCCTCTTCATTAAAATATTCTTCAGATTTATCTATAATTGCTGCCCTTACTTTTTCAACTCACATTCTCTCTTAACCAACCTCAATAGGACATCTGTCCCTATAACTTCATTGACTTCATGATTGTCAAGATTATTAATAATCACTGTATTTCAAACATTAATGGCCATTCTATCATTCCTTTTTTGCTTGCCCCTTCAGCAGTATTCAACAAAGTTGATCACTACTTCTTTCTTATTTTCTAAAAAAGATTTATTTGTTAAGAAAATTTACTGTGGTAAGAACACTTAACACTGGATCTACTCTCTTAACTGATTTTGAAAGTATATGATAGGGTATTGTTATTTATATTATATAAATATTGTTATTTATAGGGTATTGTGCCTACATATAGGCACAATGTTGTACAGCAGATCCTTAGAAATTATTCATCTTCGTTCTTGAGACAGTTATTTTTCTTGGAGTCCATGACAAGATAGTCTCCTGGTTTTCCTCTATCTCACTGGCTGCTTTCCTTAGTCTTCTTTCTGAGCTCTGTCTTCTCTGTCTCAATGCTATAGGTATGAGCAATTCAGGGCTCTATCTTGGTCTCCCTTCTTTGCTCTATTTAAAGAGTTTTTAAAATAAACCTCATTTAATCCCATGGCTTTAAATACCACTTGTATGCTGATGAATTCCAAATCTTTATGTTCAGCTCCAACTTCTCTTCTGAGCTCCCAAGTATATACCCAAGTCCTATCAGACATCTCCACATTAATTTTAAACAGTCCTCTCCAATTTAATGTATGCCAAATAAAACTGTTATCTTTCTTTCCCAAATCTAACCCCACTGGATCTTTTTCTTTTCTTTTCTTTTTTTAATGTTTATTTTTTAGAGAGAAAGAGACAGAATGTGAATGGGGGAAGGGCAGAGAAAGACAGAGACACAGAATCTGAAGCAGGCTCCAGGCTCCGAGCTGCCAGCACAGAGCCTGACATGGGTCTCAAACTCACAAACTGCGAGATCATAACCTGAGCTGAAGTTGGATGTTTAACCGACTGAGCCACCCAGGTGTCCCTGGATCTTCTTTTCAGTATATGGCATCACCATATACCCAGTAGCTGAAGCCAAAAATCTAGGAGTCAACATTGATTCTCCTTTTCTCATTCATCTTAATATCTGAACACTTAGCAAATCCCACTGACTTACTTTACCTCTAAAAGTATTCTGAAAACTTCCACTTTTCTCTGTTTCCACCATTACACTTTCCTCCAAGCCACCAGAATCTCTCTTCCGGACTACTTACATAATCTGCTAACCATACCAAGGCTCCTTCCTATTCTCTACTCCCAGTACAAATGGAATCTAAGTGGAATAGATATGTGGTAACAACAGTACTTTTTAAAAATAAAAATCAAATCATAACCTTCTTTTGCTTGAAATTCCTCTGATGACTTCTCATCAAGATCAGAATAAAATCTGAAATATGGACGTAGAAAACTCCAGGACTTGTAGCATTTTCAATGTATTGTATGAGGGAGTTAAGGTCTGCAAAAATGATTTCACCACTAAGTATGATATTAGCTGTGGATTTTCACAGATGCTCTTTATCAGGTTGGGGAAGCTGCCTTCTATTTCTAATTTTTTGAGTATTTTTTTAATCCTTAAAGAGTGTTGAACGCTGCCAAATACTTTTTTATCCTTTGAGATAATTATGTGGTTTTGTCCTTTCTTCTATTAGTATGATGCATTGTGTTGATTGATTTTTATATGCTTAGCCAATCTTGCATCACTGGGATCCATTTTACTTGTTTATGGTGTATAATCCTTACATGTTGCTGGATGCAGTTTGCTGGTATTTTTGTTGCAGAATTTTTTGTTTCCTCCTGAAGTTTTCTCTGGTTTTTGTAGCAGAGTAATGTTGACCTCGTAGAATTTGGAAAATATCTTATTTTTTAAAAGAATTTGTGAAATATTGGTGATAATTCTTCTTCAGGTTTGGTAGAACTCACCAGTGAAACTATCTGGGCATGGGCTTTTCTTTGTGAGATATTTTTTGAGTTCTAATTCAATCTCTACTTGTTATAGATCCATTCATACTTTTTATTTCTTCTTGAGTCAGTTTTGGTAGTTTGTACCCTTTGAGGTATTTGTTCATCTCAACTGGATTATCTAATTTGTTGACATACAATAATTCAGAGTATTCCCTTATAATTCTTCCTATTTCTATAGATCAGAAACTAATCACTATTTTAAATCTTATTTTAGTTATCATAGTCTTTTTTTTTAGTAGTTTGACTAAAGGTTTTCCAATTTTTGTGATGTTTCCAAAGAACAAACTTTCACTGATTTTATTTATTGTATTTATATTCTTTATTTCATTTATTCTTGCTCTAATCATTATTTTTTTTTCCTTCTGTTTTCACTTAGTTTGCTTTTTTGAGTTTCTTGTAGTGGAAAGTTAGGTTACTGATTTGATAATTTCTTCTTTTTAAAAAATGTTTATTTATTTTGAGAGAGAGAGAGAGAGAGAGAGAGAGAGAGAGAGAGAGAGAACATGAGCAGGTGAGGGAGAGAGAAAGAAGAAGAGAGAGCATCTCAAGGCTCCATTTGTCAGTGAGGAGCCTGACACAGGACTTGATCTTATGAACTGTGAGATCTGACTTGAGCTGAAATCAAGAGCCAGATGATCAACTGACTGAGCCACCCAACACCCTATTCTTTTCTTCTCTTTAAACCAATGTTTATTGCTATAAACTTCTTTTATTTTTAAAGTTTTTAAACATTTATTTATTTTTGAGAGACAGAGACAGAGCATGAATGAAGGAGGGGCAGAGAGAGAGACAGAGAGAGAGAGAGAAAGAGGGAGAGAGACAGAGAGAGAGAATCCTAAGCAGGCTCCAGGCTCTGAACTGTCAGCACAGAGCCTGATGTGGGGCTCAGACTCATGAACTGTGAGATCATGACCTGAGCTGAAGTTGTATGCTTAACCGACTGAGCCACCCAGGAGCCCTTATTGCTATAAATTTCTTAGCACTGCTTGAGCTGCAGTTCATAAATTTTGGTATGTTCTGTTTTTATTTTCATTCACTTCAAAGTATTTTAATTTTTCTTTTGGTTTAGTCTTTTACCTATTGATTATTTAGCAGTGTGTTATTTAATTTCCACATATTTGTGAATTTCCCAGATTTTCTTCTGTTACTAATTTCTAATTTCAATTTATTGTGGTTGGAGATCATACTTTGGATTATTTCAATCCTTTGAAATTATTTAGATTTATTTTGTGGCCTAAATATGGTCTATACTGGAGAATATCATGTGTACTTGAGAATAATGTGTATTCTATTGTTGTATAGATTGTTCTGGAGATTATGTTAGTTCTATTTGGTGTACAGCATTAAGTCTTCTCTTTCCTTGTTGATCTTTTATATATTTGTTTTATTTATTATTTAAGTGGGTATTACAATCTCCAATTATTATTGTTAAACTGTGTTTTTCTCTCTTCATTTCTATCTGTTTTTGCTTCATGTATTTGGGAACTTTGTTATTGGGTACATTTGGTGGGGATGTATTTAAAACACAATTATACCTGTATTGTGCCATTTCATTTTAAATGCACTTTTCTTATTTTAAAAACTCTATAAAAACCACAATACAGTCTTGGGGCACCTGGCTGGCTCAATTGTAGAAGCATGCAACTCTTGATCTCCAGATCATGAGTTTGAGCACCATGTTGGTGTAGAGATTACTTAAATAAGTAAATAAACTTAAAAAAAAATTTATGAAGAACCCACAGTACACTCATTCTTCTATTGTATATCTGACCACCATAGTTTCCTATGCCTAATTTAATAAACCCTTAGAAAATAGTCATTAATGGGTCATGTAGCTTAAGTCTTTTACATTTCCATCTGAATTTTTAAACTTTGAGTTGTGTCTCCATTTTGTTCCTTTGATTGCTGTCATTATAGGTTGTGTTTTTTTTCCCTCAAAACAAACAAAAATTGCCTGAATGTGTGAATCTAAAGGAAATCATCTAGGTATTCATTTTCATTTTCATATTTTCTCTCTGTGTATCAATCTCTCTGCTTTCCTTTTTCCATTTATTCCATCTCACTGTTAGTTTCTTTTTCAGGTAGCTACATTTTCCTAAACCCAGAGGAAAGAGAGCTCCTCTTTCCAATGGTTTCAACATCCCAGGATTTGGTTTCACACCAATCTTTGAACCAATCAGTGTGACCAGAGATAATGATTGATTACAATGATTGAACAGGCCTGGGACCAAGGCCCACTATGGAGCTGGTGGTGGAATCAGCCCCAACCACCCACATGAGCAGAGAGCTGGGGAGGAGTGCTTTTATCAGAAGAAGGAAGAGATGTCAGGCATGTAGAAAAAACAGATGATCAATGTCCCTGATGTGGCAGATCATAAGAATCACCAGAACAGGTGTTGAAAACAGGGATTCCTAAATCCGACATCATTCTTACTGAATCAGAATCACTTAGAGGAGTTGTCTAGGAATTGTTTTGTTTTTGTTTTTTGTTTGTTTTTGTTTTTTGAGAATGAGAGAGAGCTGGGGAGGGTCAGGGGAAGAGGGAGAGAGAGAATTTTAGGCAGGTTCCATTCCCAGCAGAGAGCCCAATGCAAGGTTCAATCTCATGACCATGAGATCATGACCTTGAGCTGAAACCAAGAGTCTGATGCTTAACCAACTGAGCCACCCAGGTGTCCCTAGAAATTGGTGTTTTTAGTATTATTCATGACTGTTCCCTTTTTGTCATTGCATCTACTAAAGTGTAAACAAGTACTTGGAACATTCTCTTTTTCCATCTATCTTAAAGATATACTTCTCAGGCTACACACACAAACTCAAGAGGAGTAAACAATTATCGACTGCATTTAAGTTGAATAGATGTGCACTTGAAATTGGTATGGGGATGATCTTAAATAGATATTGATATTTCTCTAACCCATCAGGGAATTATTCACTCCTTTGTTGGACTTCTGCAGTGTAGAACTAATGAAATGTTTTATTTTAAAAAGAGGAAAAATGAAAACAAAACAGAAAACTCTTTTAATTCATTTCTTATTTTCTTCCAAAAAGCAAAAATAGAGAAATGACTTCACTCTGGATTTTTTAGGAGAGGAGACCATATTTTTCATGTCTATAATTATACCCACACCCTTCATTACTAAACATCTGTTTAAGCTTCATCACTAGAAGACATCCTCAGCAGATTGAAAAGTCACAGTGAGCACCAATGAGTTACTTGCTGGTCAGCTGTGTTAATTGATTTAAGTGTGTGATGTGTGAAGTGGCGCTGAGAGTAGAGGTTTACTGCCTCTTTTGTGGTGTCATGAAGGTGTGTTGGCTTCTCTGGATTCTGTATATTTTGTGTATCTGAGTTCTAAAGCCAATATGTACCAATGCCAAAGGAACTTAAGCTGTAACACATACGTGCAGCGAGCATCATGGAATTTGTGCTTTAAAATGTCCAACAGCAATAACAATAATAACAACAGCAATACCAACAGCATTAAATTGAAATTCAAATAACATTTGTTGAGCATTTTTTATTACTCGCCATTGCATTATACACATAACATGAATAATCTATTAAATCCTTACAACAACTATATGAGGTAGCTGCTATTATTATTCCTATTTTATAGTGAGGAAATAGAAGCTTGAAGAAATCTACATAAGTTCACACAGCTATGAAATGGTTGAGACAAGTTTAGTACAGTCTGCCTCCATCCATATCTACCTACCCTCTCCTCTTAGTGAGTAATGGATTTATAATGCCAATGGGGATAGATATGTTTGGTAATAATGTGTTTATTTGACGCCTAGGAGGACAAGATTTGCAGAGTCATCGTATATATATCTGAATCAATGACCCTGCCTTCATTAACTCAGTATTTCACATAGCTAAAGGAGCTTAGCACAGATTTGGGTGTTTTGGAACACTTAGAAGTCATTAAAGTCTTGCCTCTACGTTGAAGGCTCCTGGGCTGAGAAGGAACAGACTTCAAGAGTCCCTTCTGTCTGTTGATGTGGGATAGACAGATTAGATTCACAGAATAAAAGCAAATGAACATGCAAGTAGAAACGTGCGCCCTTTGAGTTCAATGAAAGCAAAAACTGAACTCATTCATTTGTGGCCACCATCAAGAAGTCCTCATTTATTCAACCTGTGTCTCCAAGGAAAATTTTTCATGTTTCTCATAAAAAGTTTATTTCCATATTGATTTTATTTCTTTAAAAATAATCATAGATTTTTCAAAAACTTCTTGGTCTTTTTATTAGCTTCTTTGAAAGTTAGAGGTAACCCCGTTATCTCCAAAACTGGTTTGAATCAGGTACACAATTAGGAGTCCAACAAGTTGGAGAAAAATTTGAACTTTCCAACAGCAGTTCATCATCCTTTTTATAGAACAGGAATCAACAAAAGAAAAAGGGAAAGCTTGCCTCAACAATCCTATGCAAAGAACCTCCCAGTTTGTTTTTTCTTTAATTATTGTCAGTCCTTGAGAAATGTACATATCTGTTGCAATAAGCAGGAGTTGTGGCATGCTCTGTGAAGATGGGCCAAACCTCCTGCAGGACCGTGTGAATGGAATTCAGTATACATTGCAGCCTAAAAATATTGTAAGAGCATTCCATTCTTCTCATGAGACTTTTCTTCCTTTCTTATTCAGCTGCATTCAGATCTCTGTGGGGAGCAAGTGGGAGTCTGTGGATTTAATGAAATGTAAAAGCAGAGGAGATTTCCAGGGAGCCCTCTTTCTACCCCTAAAGGTCTTCATTTGTCTACAATGCTTAATAGATCAGTTTAGTCCAGAATTCACTGATACAGGAGAGATATTGACTTGCCCTATTGTGTAAACATAGAAAGCTCCAAACCAAAACCCCTGTCAGTGACCCTAAGCCCTAAGCTTTAGGAACTATGGGATTGAGACAAGAAATTGTGAGAGTCAACAATGGCACTGACAACCATACGTTATTGACTCAGACTGATTAGAAATTAAAGCACCAACCCTAGAGGAAAATTTGCAAAGAAATCAGGGAATGCTCGGGTGTTCTATATTCTTGAGCTCTTATTCTTTCTTGACTGGATCATTATTAGCAAAGGCAAATAGAAAAACTGCGAAATACTTTTGTAACTTCTTTTCCCTTTAAAATAGTTGTCATTGACTAAGGTCCCGTGTGAAAAGTTAGAATGGGACTTGGATGATTTATACTAATTTTGCCTCTACTTCTGAATTGATGTGACTATAGACAACTCATATCTTCCTCCTTTCTTATCCACCAAGACAGTTGTCAGTCAGGCTATGGACAATGACATATTAAATTCTGAGCAAAGAAGACTGATGAAATTCATGGGAATACTTTTTTCCCCTTACTGTTGTATTTTCCCTTCATTAAGAATCAGTGTTGTTTCTCTGCATCCAACAGACAACAGAGAAGTACAGATATGTCCTGTCTTGTTGCTGGTATCTTCCTTCTCTCCAAAACATTATCAGTGACTTCACCAATAGGAAAGCAGAGTTTGGGAGACTGGATTCGTCAGATAACTTGTACTCCCTCTGCTGGTTGAGTGGCTCATATTTCTATTTCCATGACTCCAGGCTCTAAGATTGATTGATTGATTAATTAATTAATGGATTTATGTATTTACTTTGGTAAAGTTGAAAATTATGTATATTTTTTAGAGAGTAAAGTGATCGGCTTAGAGTGAATTTGTAATATTTTATGTTTTCCAGTATTTGGGTGTGTTGTCGTTTTATTTAGCACAAATGTAATGGACAGGTTCCTAAAACTAGGTTTTAGCAAAGTGGTGTTTTCAGGGATTAGAAAATCTACCCAACTCCAACTTTCTGATGGTATATACAAATAAAGGTGTAAGAAATAGATACTTATCTAGAATTTGGTATCAATCATTGCCTTTAAAACACTGGAGGGTAGCTTGGTACACATGGGGAGCAGTCTGATAAAAACAGCTGAACCATCAAATATGTTTAAATTCATGAGTTCATAGTGATATGAACAAAACCTCTAATCAGTCACCTTTAAATGATGATAAAGAAGCAATTAATGGGGCGCCTGGGTGGCGCAGTCGGTTAAGCGTCCGACTTCAGCCAGGTCACGATCTCGCGGTCCGTGAGTTCGAGCCCCGCGTCAGGCTCTGGGCTGATGGCTCGGAGCCTGGAGCCTGTTTCCGATTCTGTGTCTCCCTCTCTCTCTGCCCCTCCCCCGTTCATGCTCTGTCTCTCTCTGTCCCAAAAATAAATAAAAAAAAAATGTTGAAAAAAAAAAAAAATTTATAAAAAAAAAAAAAAAAAAAAAAAAAAAAGAAGCAATTAATTATTTTGAACACTGGTAAATAAGATGAAAGAATCAAGCAATTATCCTGTCTTTTCTGTATGAATTATACTGAGTAATACAAAGTACATAAAAGCAGTATCTCTTTATATAAGTATTTCAGCCATGTAAATGTAAAAGAAATTATAAAATTAGAAGAATATCACCATCTTTCAATCCCTAATCAATTAATGTATCTAGGCATCAAGCATCAAAGGTTACTAACATCACATAAAGAGCTAGATCATGTGCCTCCCGCTGAAAGAATACATCATTACCTATGGACTTGCCAAAGGTATGGAACCGGAGAGTGACCAAGCCTCTGGATCCAGCTGCCAATTTGCAGGCAATACAAGGGGATGGAGGAAATGCTGAATTACAGCATGAGCGTGCAATCAGCAAAACTCAGACCGTGGGAATATTTACAGGTCAAATGTCCTGGGCTCTTCAGCAGATAAACTGCAAAGAAAAGACATGGGTAGAGAGGAAGTCTCTAGAATAAAAATGACTTAAAAGAGATACCATTTTTTTAAAAGAGCAACTCTTAACTACAGTGTTGGAGGTACACTCTTGGGTAATAAAAAGATGAAGAAACAGAGGAACAGTTATGATGCTAGTCAGGCTGGTGCTTACATCTGGGAAGAGAGAGGTGCTGAGAGACTGGAATGGAATAGAGGGAGGTCCTTCAAGGATGTTAGTAAAGTTCTCTTTCTTGACCTGGGTGGTGGTTACAGGGTGCTCACCTTATAATAATTCACTAACCTATGAATTTGTGTGAGTTTTTCTTTCTGTGTTTTATTTTACCATAACAAAATTTTAAAAATAGGCATCCAGAATGAGAAGGGTACCTATTAGCTGCTTCAGTCAGTTCCCCTTCTCCCTGTTTCCTAATTTTCTCTCCCTCTCTTCTCTTTCTCTGTCTGTCTGGTCATCATGATTACTCTTTCCAGTTCCAGGCTTTCAGTCACCTGTGGGCACCTCCCTCATGTGGCTTTTTTAGATGCAAGTTGAAGCTCTTGTCTGCTTGTTGGTTTTGGGGACTGCTTGTGCCTAGTCTAATATCACAGACCAGTGGGATAGCTGGGAAGAGAAGAGAGAGTCAGAAATTCACCTCTTTTTGCTGATTTTTTTAAATTTTATTTATTTGAGAGAGAGCGAGAGAGAGCGAGAGCACACATGCCTGAGCCAGGGAGGGAGAGAAAGAGAATCCCAAGCAGGCTCCATGCTGACAGTGAAGAGCCCGACATGGTGCTCGAACCCATGAACCATGAGATCATGACCGGAGCTGAAACCAAGAGTCAAATGCTTAACTGATTGAGCCACCCAGGCACCCCATCTTTTTGCTGATTTTCAAGCTCTGCCACATAAACTCAATTTCATCATAGCTCATGTTATACTGTGAACATATATAAATCAAAATATATATATTGATTTATATATCAAATATGTATTTTATTTTTTTAAAAATATGAAATCATGTAAGTGTACAAAATATACACTTACATGATTTCATATTTAAAAAAAAATGGTTTATCTGGTCAGTTATTCATAAGTTTAACTTAGATTTAAATGGTAGACTCAGAAAGGATAAATATTTTAGACAAAGGTTGTTTAAGAAACAACTAACTAGCGGGGCACCTGGGTGGCTCAGTCAGTTGAGCATCCGACTTCAGCTCAGGTCATGATCTCATTGTTTGTGGGTTTGAGCCCCATGATGGGCTCTTCACTGTCAGCATGGAGCCCGCTTTCGATCCTCTGCCCCTCTCCCACTTGTGCACACACATGTGCACACACTCTCTCTCTTATAAATAAACCTTGAAAAAAAGAAACAGCTAATTAGTTTTGTTGAGTACCTTCTATAAGCCATTCACCAGGTTAGTTTTCTTTAAAGAAGTTATAAAAAAATAGTAGCTATCATTTATTGAGTATCAGTTATGTGCTGGGCAGTTTCCTAATCCTGAAACAGACGTACTATCTCTACAAAGTGGGCACCATGTCTGTATTTACAGATAAGGCATGTGAAGTTCTGAAGGATAAAATGATTTGTTCAAAGTCATACAGATAGTTACTTATGAAAACAAAATTGAACCTGTGTCTTTCTGGCTCCAGGGTTTGCTTTTTCACCATGGGATGGTGACTGAATATTGCAACATGGAAGTTTTCATTATATAGTTAAAGTGCCATTTTCTAAATTAACATCATGGTAAGGTACGACCCTGGACTTGAGTTTTAGTATGAGCTACAAGATCTACTGTGGAAGATCATGTGTGGGGGGTTGCTGCCCTTCATGTCATGAGTGTAAAGCACAACTCTCATGACAAATAGATAAAAATCACCCTTGAGTACAAATTAAACCTAATGTTAGAGAGGACTTCCCACTACCCTGACAACTGTCACCTTTCCTTTTCTGTCTCTGGCACTGCCTCACCTCATTCATGATTTCCTTTTTTTCTTATTACTGTGTAATGGAAACTTGGTGTGTTGATTATACACTGCTGATTTCTTGGTAAATCAATGGAAAATATTCTTTCTTCTAGACTCCTAGAAAAGAATTGACATACTCATTTTATTGTGAAAAACTGTTCTTCATGTGACCTATTCCTCGCTTAGCAAAAAGCCACTTGATGCTGGGAGATTTCCATTCTGGGGATTTGCACAATCTGGTTTATTTATTGCATGGAAATACATATGCACAGACAAGGGAATAAGAACTTGACTGAGTTTCTTGTTTAGTAGCAGCCTTACAAGGAAAAAAACCCTTTTATTTCATTAAAATTTTGCCTTAAAATTTTTCTCTTATAGCTTTTCAAATGGAATTTGAAAAGGATTATGATTTTGGTGGGGAAAAGAACCATTTTCTGTTTTGCGTAAGCATTAATATATTGGCAGGGTTTATTTAATTAATCTGCCACAAATGTAGCAAAAGCAGCATTAACACACATTGTATTTGTATGACTCTTACTTTCATAAGACTATATATTTTTTCATGTTTATAAAAGTGTGGATGTTGCTGATATGGCTTTTTTTCTTTTAAAGAAAATCTAAATCACACACACACACACACACACACACACACACACACACACACACATTTATGCAAAGCAAACTAAAATCCGTGTTTTTCTTACTGCATTTCCTTAAGAGAAGAAGCTCTCTAATATCTGGGAATGAGTCTTTGGCCATTTTTGTTTTTGTTTTTTTTTTAATGTAACTAATGATAGATTTTTAAGGTGCTAAACATGGCCTTGAGAACTATTTATATGTTAACACCTGGACTTACTGAATATTTCCAAAACAATCAAGTTATAGATCTTTCTTTTGAGGAACCTGGCTACCACTAGAGAAACTTAGAACATTCCATAGACACAGTAATGACATGTATACCTAAAGATCACTTGAAAAACAACAGTCTCAAGTTTCAGACCCTACCATACAAAACAAGTTATTTGGCCAAGTGAGAAGATTAAGTTGGTGGGCTACAATAAAGAAAATCCCTTAAGAATGAAAACACTTAGTTCTAAAAATCAGAATTCCTCAATAGTCAGTGGTTCTTAGCCCAGCTATCTATTAGAATTAGTGGGAGGGTATGTGTGAATGCTCCCATTAAATACTGATGCTCAGTCCTTCCCAGGTCTCTAGGTGTGGAACACAGGCAACAATATTTTTTAAAACTCTCCAGACAATCTCTCTGTGTGGCCAGTGTTAAGCATCACAGATCTGCATGATAATTTCTAAATATATTACAAATTCTGAGGAAATGTGGAATGACTTATTGCTTGATCAGAAGTCCTGATTTAAATATGGGAGGCAATCAGCAAGATTTGCTCACTGGCAATTCCTTTATTTCATTAAAAAGGCATTGCTGCATGGGGGGTTATGTGAAGGCTCCATGGATATTTTGCCAGACATTTATGCCACCAAAAAGTGTGAAAACTTTTAAAAATGCTATGCTTCCAGACTACAGAAGATTTGTCCACTCAGGAAAATATGAAACAAGTGCTTCTGGGGGTCTGGGAAAGCTTTTTACATAAGAGCACTTAGGGAGAATGAGCTAGAAAAGGTTCCTCTTCTCCCTTTCTTTTTTATTTTCTGAAATATGTCAGTGGTACATAAACTGATCAAGGTATAATGAAAGTCGCATGAATGACCCAGAATGATGCTTCCCCTAACGAAGGGCAGTTTGGTAGAAACCCAAAGATCAAACTTTACATCAAAATCCCAACCTACCTGTTCTCCAAAGCCATCCCTCCCACTGTGAACATCTTCCAATTTCTTTTGATACAGTGGGTATTTTGCCCTGTTAAGAGGCATTTTCTTTGCTCAGTTCATCTGATCTGAAACAGCAGTAGTGTGTGGGGTAGATATGCTTTCTGGACACTGTGGCATTTTAGCAAAAAAAGACCAGGCTGTGTGGTTCATTCTAATTTATCAAAAGCTGCCAGGCTTGGCTACACTGCAGATCTAGCAATCTACTTTAATGTAAACATTTTAATTACTATTTCTAACATTTGGCTTTCATTAAAAGTTAGAGAAAACTTTAAAAAAATGTTTTCATAAAGTAAATACTGGAAAACTCCTTTAAAAAGCCCCCCCCACACACACACATACACACACACACACACACACACACACACACGGTTTTGATTTACAGACAAAAAGAAGAACAAGAAAAAGAGTGGGAGAGAGGGAGGGAAAGAAGGAGGGAAAGAGGAAGGAAGGATTGTATAAAAGGAGGATAATAGAAAAGTATGTACCCTTATCTTAACACCACTCATAAAAATTAACTTGAAATAGATTAAAGACTTATGTGTAAGAAAGATCTAGTATGTAAATCTCCTAGAAGAAAACAGAGGGAAGAACCTCCTTGACATTGGTTTTGGCAATAAGTTTTTGGATATGATATCAAAAGCACAAGGAATCTAAACAAAAATCAACAAGTGGGAATTTACATTAAGCTAAAAAGCTTCTGTACAGAAAAAATTTAGTAAAATTAAAAGGCAACCTATAGAACCAGAGAAAATATTTGCAAACTACATACTGGGTAAAGGGTTAATGTCCAAAATATATAAAGAAGTTATACAATAACACACAACAACAAAACAAATATCTAATTAAAATTAGGCAGAGGACTTAGCAGATATTTTTCCAAAGAAGACATCCACATCCAAATGGTAAGCATGTACGTGAAAGAATGTTCAATATTACTAATTACTAGGGAAATGCAAATCAAAACCACAATTAAAATGGCACCTATTAAAATGGCTATCAGCAAAAAGAGGAGGTAACAAGTGTTGGTGAGGATGTGGAGAAAAGAAAATCTTTGTGCACTGCTGTTGGGAATGCAAATTGATTAAGTCACTATGGAGAATGTTATTGAGGTTTCTCAAAAAATTAAAAATACAACTACCATAGGATCCAGCAATCCCCTTCCTGGGTATATGCTCAAAGGAAATCAAAATAGGATATTGAAAAGAAATCTGCATTCCTGTGTTTATTGCAACATTATTCACCATGACCAAGATATGGAAACAACCTAAATGTCTGTCAGTGGATGAATGGATAAAGAAGATGTGGTATATATACAATGAAACATTATTCAGCCATGAGAAAAAAGAAAATCTCGCCATTAACAAAAACATGGATGGAACTTTAGGGCATTCTGCTTAGTGGGATAAGCCTGCCAAAGAAAGACACATATTGTATGGTATCATTTATGTGTGGAACTTATAGAAAAGTCAAACTTGCAGAAACAGAATAGAATGATGGTTAACAAGGGCTGGGGGAACTGGGAGGATGTTGAAAGGATCAAACTTGGCAATGATAAGATGAATATATTTTTAAGATCTAACACATAACATACTGATTATAGACAATACTGTATTACATACTTCAAAATCTCTAAACATTTTACAAGTGCCCACCACAAAAAAGAAATGGCGTGTGTGTGTGTGTGTGTGTGTGTGTATAAAGTAGTAGATGACACTGTCCCTTTCCTCCAAAAAAGCTGTAGTACAATTTTGTGAGTTCTTCCCATCTAGCTCTGAAGGTCCCTGTTAAGTTTGATTTGGCAGGATGTACATTATTGGATAATACAAGATAGAACTTTATTTATCCTCCTATACTAGGAGTGTTAGTTTCAGTTGACATGTGTTTCTTCTTCTGATATGCAACTGTATGCTATATGGTTAGTCTTAGTTGAAAAACTAACTTTATATTCTAGAAACTGGTAACATATCAAGATTGCATTAGTTCTTCATAAAGCAGAGAGGGAGTAAAATAGGTTCAAGAGGTAGTGGGCGTCAAAGTAGGCCGTGGACATTGGACATTAACTTGGGTGACATGGAAAACCACAAGAGGGTTCAGAGTAGAGGAGTGGTATAACCTGACTTATATTTTATTTTTAATGTTTATTTATTTTTGAGAGAGAGTGTGTGTGTGTATGACTAAGGGAGGGACAGAGAGAGAGAGAGAGAGGGCGAGACACAGAATCTGAAGCAGGCTCCAGGCTCCTAGCTGTCAGCACAGAGTCCAATGCGGGGCCTGAGCCCACGAAGCATGAGATCATGACCTGACCCAAAGTCAGATGCTTAACTGACTGAGCCACCCAGGCACCCTTCTTGGCTTATATTTGAAAGCAATCACCTTGATTATTGGGTTACGAATAGACTATAGTAGGCAAGGGCAGAAGCAAGAATATCAGTTAAGAGTAGACTGCAATGTTCAAGAAAAAGATGAAGTAACTTGGACCAGGATGATAATGGTGGAGGAAGAGAGAGGTATGGGCATACTTTAAACATAGGTATATAGGATTTGGTGGTGGATTGGATGTTAGAGAGAAAGAGGATAAGGAGTCAAGAGTATAAGGTTTTGTTTTATGGAACACTGAAAATGACAGTAGCTGTTAACTGAGATGTAGGAGATAACTGGAGGAACAAGTGTTAGGATGCAGATTTCGGGTGTGGCAAGTTTGAGAAACCTATGAAGCTCCCAAGTGGAGAAGGCAGCATTTGGTGGAGTACAGACTCAATTCCTCAGGGAGTCTGGAGTTTAGGGGAGAGGCTGGGGCTGGATAAGAATTTGGGTTAGATCCACACAGTGTGGCATGCCATGTTGTTGTATATCATTGGTGAAGTCACTTCTTATAAAAAGGTGACTCTTAGGACTATTATATTATGGGGGTGCCTGGGTAGCTCAGTCAGTTGAGGGTTCAACTCTTGATTTCAGCTCAGGTTATGATCCCTGGGTGGTGGGATTCAGCCCTGCGTTGGACTCTGTGCTGAGTATGGAGGCTGCTTGGGATTCTCTCTCTCTCCCTCTGTCCCTCTCCCCTGCTTGCACGGGTGCTCCCTCTCTCAAAACAAACAAACAAAAACCCGATTATATTACAACCTTTTGAGTTACCTTTTTAACGTTAGACTCTTAAGCTATTATACTTTAAAAGTTTTAGCTTTTTTATTTTCATCTTTTAATCTTTTATACTTATTTACTATGACTTATTACAAGTATCTATGCTCTATGTATCTCCAGATCTACTCTATCCCCAGAGAAGTGCTCAATGGTGATTACATGAATATTATGTTTTTGTGTCATCTTTAAGATGGGCTCCAAAATGTTTTCTATACTGTTTGGTATAATTTGTGAATATCTTTAATGTTAAATTTCCCCCAGAAAAGCTAGTCTCTCACATTATATGAAAGGTATTGGGGAAATACAATTCAGGACCTTAAGCAATATATCACATGAGAAAAACTGAGACCAGAGACCACTATTGAACCTCCTTTCCTCCCCAGTCTGGACACCAGTCACCACCTAATGCAAGACTAATGTTCTGGTAGTGTTTGGGATGGAAATGACCCTAAAAACTCTGGCTGAGTTAGGCCAAAATTAACTATGTAAATGCTCAAGAGGCCAGACTATCACAGTAGGTCTGGGGGCAGGTACTGGTAACTGATGCTTTAGCAGTTCTGGACTAAGTGTAATAAAAAGAACAAGTAAAATGTCTATACAATTTGACCTACCCGTCCACGTAAAATTAAAATAGTCCTTCCCTGTGTTCTTCCAGAATGGAGAAAATTTAAAGTTTGGTTGGTTTTCTCAGGTCTCTTCCTGATGGGACAGTCATCTTCTGAGAGAGAGACTAAGAACTGGAGGTAAAATGGTACTTGCCTAGATACCTTTTTTGTATCTTGTATTTGATACCTCTGAAGCCATTAAAGTCAGAAGAAAGATGAGACTTAAAAATAGAAAGGTTGTAACTTCACTGCTTGGATTCTGGTTTTCTGTGCATTAATCCACTCAGCAATTGCTTACTGAACACCTACTCTGTGTTGGGGGCTTTGACTTATAAATTGGGTTTTGTTATTGTTCTTGTTAAGTACAATGTATCAATTTTTTAAAAATCAGAAAATAATTTCTTTATTATTGTTATAATCAATAATTCAAAACAGCTAACATCAGCAATAGAACTTTGATATAATTTAAGTATAGGCAAATTCTTCACAGTGAAATAAAACTATTCACTAAAATAGGATATTAAAAGACAATCAGTAAGTTGGAAGAAGTTTCATCCTTCATACATGACAAACAAATGGATCTTCTTTATAGAGAAATATATGCACTGCCTTTAAAAAATACTATAAAAATAGAAGAATAGATAAAAGTTAAGAATTAAGTTATTCAAATTAATGTAAGTGGCTGATAAACATGGAAAAACTTGAATGTTATTAGTATTAAGAAATTTTGCAACTACAAATACCAATGAAATACTATTTTTCCCACTAACTTCTTATGAATTGGGTTTTGAAGATTGCATTAGAGTTTTATTGATCCATCTTTCAGATGAGTTGAATGTGAATTAATCAAGTGGATAAGAGGGTGAGGATCCAAGAAAAGGGAACTCTAGAAGTTTGAAGTAGTACTTTGTATTCAGAGATACATGAAAAGTTCAACACTGCTCGAGTTTAATATGCCAGAGGGAGAAGAAGAATGTAGAGTGAGGCAAAATAAGTATGAAGGGTTAAGATTATGGAGGACTTTAGGGAGGTTAATGGTGAAGACCTTCAACTGTATCCTGAGGGTGATTGGGAGTGAGTGAAGGACTTTCTATAGGGGAAATTCCAGTTGAATTATAGTTTTTAGGGTGAGCGCGTTGACCCTGCAGGCAAGGTGAGGCTGAAGACAGGATGACTACTTAAGCACTACAGGTGGTCTGGATGAGATGGGGGAACTTGAATCTAGCCAAGAAAGAGGGACTGGAGAGGAGATCAACCACAGCAAGAAGTAGCTTCTGCAGCATGTCTTCTTGAGTTTACAGGGTTTAACTTGTGATATACACTTATATTCAAAGGAAAACACTACCAATGACACACTTAGCCTCTTCTCAATATTAACATAGGTTCACCTTTGAAGTTGAGATGCTCTTCCTTTTGTTTCCCCTAGAATAACCATGGGATAGTGGGAAGGAGGCTGTTACTCCAAAGCTGGGTGTAGCCTGTGGTCAGTAAAATTTGTGGCTGCTTTTTGCATGTCACTGTGGTTAGCTGGTCCTCACCCTGGCTGGAGGTATCTGATAATGCAAGGATTTGAAATAGAGTTGTAGGTACCTCCTGTCTTAAGGCTCCTGCCCAGACCCTAGGGGAGTTTCCTTGAACACTGAGCTCTATTGCTATACTCAGCTCTTCTCCAAATGGCAAACAGGGAGAAACTTGGGCTCTGAGGAGAAAAGAACCCTTGAAGTCTCAAGAATGACTGAGAGGGTCTTCAAATTCACATTTAGAATTTACTGTTTGCCTTTCCATGAACATAATGCATCTGGTTATTGGCCTCCTAATTCATCCTGCATAGAATGTGGGTAAAAAACCTAGTTTATAGCTAACCCTCCTCCATCACTCCACTTAAAAAAAAATTAGTATTTATCTTTGAGAGGGATGGAGAGAAAGAGTGAGAGAGTGAGAGAGAGAGAGAGAGAGAGAGAGAGACAAAGTGAGTGGGGGAGGGGCAGAGAGAGAGGGAGACACAGAATTCAAAGTAGGCTCCAGGCTCTGAGCTGTCAGCACACAGCCCGCCCAATGTGGGGCTCAGACTCACAGACCATGAGATCATGACCTGAGCTGAAGCTGGACACATAACCAACTAAGCCACCCAGGTGCCCCACCACTTCTTTTGTTTAAGAAAAAATGTTGCTGATAATTTCACAAGTTGATCAATATATAATTTCAGTTTTAAATTATGAATTCTACTTTTAAATTTAGATCACTAACATTTTATTTATTTAAAAAAATTTTATGGCTAAATTTTTAAATTACAGAGAATAGTTAATAGGTGTAACTATAGGTTAGTGAATAATATCGAATATTCAGAAAAATTTATGAGGTGCTTTATATTAAGTTTAAGCTGAGCCACTTGGAGCTAGTAGAAATTTGGCAAAAATTAAGAGTCAAATACTGAAATAAGGTAAAAGCAGTTCTCTGTTGGGTGACTGGAAATGAATGGGAAAACCCATAAATGTGAGGATGGGTGTTTCAGAGTTGAGAATGTACAGAGCACAAACCTGAAGGGGAGTATGTATTTCCTAGGTATTTTATAAATAAGGAATTTGAAAGCCAAAGCAGTTAACTGTCTTGACAAGGTCACATAGTTAGGGGCAGAGCCTGGATGAAAACTTAACTCTCTTGACCCAAAGTCTATCACTTTTTCCAGTATCCTACATTATCCTGTGATTAGGTATGGAGTTGGAGATTTCAATGTCTATGGAGTCATACAGGTGAAGACACCAGAATAAAGAGTGGTAAGATTATATAAAGACAGAGCTGTGAAAGTAAAATAATAAGTCTGATTAATTTTTCCAGGTTATAGGAAGTAACAGTTGTCTCTCCAAGCATGGAGAAAGGAGGAGGGGGAATTATTGACAGAAGGGTGCTTTGGGTCCTTATCTGGTATTTAGCCCAGGAAACTGTGTAAGAACCCAACTTTAAGAAAAATCCTCAGGTGAAATTTTTCACACACACACACACACACACACACACACACACACACACAGCAAAGGATGTAAAGGTCCAGTTAAGGAGCTTATCTGATAGAAGACTCTAGCACTTTGTTTAGTAATTATATTGCCCTTCTCATTGCCAGGGAAGGGGGTGGAGAGCTGTTAAACAGTACAATAGACAAGGCATTACAAGGAATCCAGATAACAGCCAACAGAACTGGTTATAAAAAGATTAGAAGCTCTTGAAGTTGACCAAACAGAAGGAGGAGATAACACCCATATACAGGTTCTAAAGGCATGAGCAAGGAAATGGGTGAACCTTAAGACTACAGCCTACATGGTGTCAAATGGAAGGCTGAGTAAGAATAGGACTCACTCAGGTGTCAACTGTCTAAGATATTTTGGCAGAATACTTTTCTAGACAAAGTTGGTCTATGTGACTGGCCCTCAATTTTGGACAGTCTTCTGAAAGTTAGTCACAAGATTTTTATGATAGGTGTGAGAAAGAGCACTCCAGGGACTTAGGAGTCATAAAACTTAAGGGTAGTGCTCTAATGAACTCAAAAATAAAAATATAGGTATTGAGCATCTCCTATAACAGGTAATCTCTAGAGTCTTAATTCTAAGAACTTACCCTGGTATTATCCCTATTGTACAGACCTCAGAAAGGGTTGACTGATTTGGATGAGGCCATTCTGCTAATCAATAAGTGATGGGGTAGGAATTATTTCTGATTGTGTCTGATGCCTGTTTATTTCTCATACACCACAAAGTAGATCAATGGGAAGAATTATAACTTCTAATTTTCTTCTCTGTCAAGATTGGAGCAGAGGGAGGAGAAGATGCATAGAGGAGGCAGGTCAGTTCATCCTGTGTTGGTTAATGTGTGCTTGACCCTATAGGAAATCATATGCTACAACATTTTCTAGGTAGTTTTTAAGGGAACTGAGAAAGAGGTTCCTGGACTCAGGACCCCAAACACTGTGCAGATAGCAATGGCTCCCCAATAACTATAGAATAAAAGTTAGCATCCAACCTCTACATTTTGGCATTCAAGATCCTCACCAGTCTGCCTCCAATCTAGCAATTTTGCTTGAATAATTTTTATTGTGAACTATGCCAAATATATATAAAATATATAAAATATGTATGTACAGCTTAATAAATGGTAATTATAAAAGTAGCTATTATATTCTAAGCACAGCGATCACAGTGCCTTCTTCCTATTATCATATTGGATCTTCACAAAATCTTAAAGTATCCTTATTTTGAAGACTCCAAGGGTAGGAGGGTTGTGGGGGGGAAGTTTAAGTAACTTGCTCAAAGTCATATAGCCACACAGCTAGTAAGAGAGTGAGGGATTTGAATTTTGGTCTGTCTGACTAGAATTATGTTTGGCATAACATATCCCCCCCCCCCCCCAGCCATGCTACTCAGGCACATCATTGACTTTTTTCTCCTTTTCCTACAGGAAGTGAAAGGAAATAAAAATTTGGTTAACATATATTGAGTGCCTGGTATTGTATATATTGTACAATATACTTCAATTATCTTTATTTAATTCCCAAAATAATTTAAAGTAGCAAATTGTATTATTCTTATAATCGGCACATGACTATACCAAAGTGGTAACCTTCATTTTCCTCTACTCCCATGTTGAAGGACTAAGTGCTTAATGGGTTAAATTGAGAAATGGGTTAAAGTGTATAACACATTAACTAGAAATGGATAGTTCACTAAAGATTTGGTGGGTGACAAGTACCACTACCATACCAGATATTTCTATTCTAAATTGTGAAGTTCCAATCTGTACCAGCTACCATCTTTCTTCTCAATTCTCAAGTTCCTTTCTTCCAAAATCTTATCAATCATATTGTCCCCAGTTGTCTTCTTCAATGGGATTTGATTCAGAAATATGGTAGAATTCGGGGCATTTTCTTTTCTTCTTCTTTTTTAAATGTTTATTTATTTATTTTGAGAGAGAGAGAGAGAGAGCACGTGCAAGCAAGTGGGGGAGGCACAATGCATTGTCAGTGCAGAGCCAGGGCATTTAATTTTAAGTACTGAATATCTGATGGTAAAAATTTTTATCTTACTTTCAAGAGAAGCTCTTTAACTTCCATTGATAAGCAATTCAGTTAAGAAGGAAAAAACTGTACGTTTAACCAAACAGAAAATGCACACAAGGGGTGCCTGAGTGGCTCAGCCGGTTGAGCTGGTTCTTGATTTTGGCTCAGGTCATGATCCCAGGATTGTGGGATCAAGCCCCAAGTCAGCCTCCACCCTGAGCATGGAGCCTGCTTAAGATTCTCTCTCTCTCTCTCTCTCTCTCTCTCTCTCTCTCTCTCTCTCCCTCTGCCCCTTTCCCCTGCTTGTGCGCTCTCTCTCTAACATAACACTTAAAAAAAGAAAGAAAATGCACACAAAACCTTACAATCTGCAGTATGCCTCTGTGTTATGTGGCAATTTTAATTCTGTTTAAGAGGCTAATGCATGAAATCATACAGTGGGAAGCCTTTAAATCTGCCTTTTACTCAGCTCAAAGCTCTTGAGACTCACACCATTGTGCATATCAGTAGTATATTTTTTATTACAGAGTATTTTTTATTACAGAGTAATCGTATGGATGTACCAAAATTTATTTATCCATTCACCAGTTGCTGAGCACTTAGGCTGTTTCCAGCTTTTGGTGGGTATGAATAAACCTGTTACAGACATTTATACATAGATCTTTGTGTGGAGGTATGTTATTTCTCTTGGGTAAATTCCTAGAAATGGAATGGCTATGCTATATGTTCAGTTTATGTTGAAATTTAATGTTTAACTGCTAAACTCATTCAAACATGGCTGTGTCATTTTACATTCCCATCAGCACCGTATAAGAATTTCAGTTATTCCATGTTGGGGTGCCTGGGTGGCTCAGTCGGTTAGGTGTCTGACTTCAGCTCAGGTCATGATTTCACAGTTTGTGAGTTTGAGCCCTGCATCAGGCTCTGTGCTGACAGCTCAGAGCCTTGAGCCTACTTTGGATTCTGTGTCTCCCTCTTTCTCTCTGCCCCTCATCTGCCCACACTCTCTCTCTCTCAAAAATAAACATTAAAAAAAAAAAAAAAAGAATTTCAGTTATTCCACATCCTCAACACTTACTATTTTAAAGTTTTAGCCACTCTGATGATTGTATAATAGTATCACATCAATGGTTTCATTTGTATTTCTGCAACAAGCATCTCTTCATATGCTTATTTGCCATATTTATATTTCTTTAGTGAACTGTCTATTCAAATCTTTTGCCTATTTTTTAACTGGGTGGCTTGCTTTCTTATAAGGTTTTTTGTTTTTGTTTGTTTGTTTTGTTTTGTTTTGTTTTGAGAGAGAGAGCACAAGCGGGGAGGGCGAGACGGAGAGGGAGAGGGAGAACCTTAAGCAGGTGCCATGCCCAGCGTGGAGCCTGATGCGGACCCTGATGTGGGGGCTGACACAGAGCTCAATCTCACAACTGTGACATCATGACCTGAGCCAAAATCAAGAGTCAGACGCTTAACTGATTGAACCACTCAGGCACCCTATGCTTTCTTATAAGTTTTGAGTGATCTTTTATATATCCTGATATAATATGTAATTTATAAATATTTTTCCCAATCTGTTTCTTGTTTTTTAATTTTTTTAACATTGTGTTCTAAAGGGGAGGTATTTTTTTAAAAAAAATAATGTTTATTTATTTTTGAGAGAGAGACAGAGAGACACAGAGTGTGAGTGGGGGAATGGGCAGAGAGAGAGGGAGACACAGAATCCGAAGGAGGCTCCAGGCTCCAAGCTGTCAGCACAGAGCCCGACACCGGGCCCAAACCCACAAACCGTGAGATCACAACCTGAGCTGATGTTGGACGCTTAACCGACTGAACCACCCAGGTGCCCCTAAGAGGAGGCATTTTTTTTTTTTAATTTTTTTTTCCAACGTTTTTTATTTATTTTTGGGACAGAGAGAGACAGAGCATGAACGGGGGAGGGGCAGAGAGAGAGGGAGACACAGAATCGGAAACAGGCTCCAGGCTCCGAGCCATGGGCCCAGAGCCTGATGCGGGGCTCGAACTCACGGACCGCGAGATCGTGACCTGGCTGAAGTCGGACGCTTAACCGACTGCGCCACCCAGGCGCCCCGAGGAGGCATTTTTAATGAAGTGACTTAATGAAGTACAATTTACCAACTTATTCCTTGATTTCTATGTCCTAAGAAAGATGATAAAGATTTTCACCTATTCTTTTTTTCCTATAAGTTTTATAATATTAGCACCTATACCTAATTCTCTGAGCCATTTTGAGTTAGTTTTTGCTATGGTGGCAAAGACCATTGTTCATGATTTTTATGGTGGCAAAGACCATTGTTCATAACCATTTATTGAAAAGACTATTTTCCCCCATTGAATAGCCTGTCTCAAAAATTAATCAGCTATATATGTGTCGATCTATTTCTGACTCTCTTCTGTTTATCCTTATGCAAATACCACGTTGCTTTAATTATAATAGCTTTATCCTAAATCTTGAAATCAGATGGTGGACAACCTCCAGCTTTCACTACATTCTTTATAGAGTTATCAAATTTGGAAAAACCAAGAGGGGAACTTTCTCTCACATAAGTACTCTGAACACTTGTACATATTTTGGAAGCATCCCTTTGCTTCTTATAATAATTTACATCAGTTGCTATTAAGCCTTACGTATCCTAAGAATTCATTATAAGTTCTTGCTTTCATGTTCCCTTGCAAATGAACCCCCTAAATGAATCCCTTCATGTCCATGATGTGTGTAATTTGTCATGGAGGTCATAAATACCAGGTCTCCAGCACCATGGGAGGCAAGTGGGCGGCATTGCTGAACAGCTCTACTTTTCAGACTGTCAAGTTATCCTGCTCTCCCATGGTTTCCTGATGCATGGGAGCCTGGCACCTCACTTCAGAGGCTTTGAAAACAGGTTGTGCAGGTTGCATTTGAAATGGCAAAGAGCTCACTTTTAAGTCTTGGGAATTCCAGGGAAAGTAGAATCACTTTCACCAATTCAGTCCATGGAAATAAGGAATCAAAAACATTAGTCATGCAAACTATTATGTCACAAATCAAGGGGATTTATGCTGAAGACAGAGCCCTAGCCTTGTTTTTCGAATGCAGGAACCTCTCCTCTGTCACCAAAGGGATTTTTTTGGACAGACACTTCTTTTGCTAGAGTATTTTCACAGTGGAAAAAGTGTATATAACATCACACTTACCATTCTATAATTATTTTCCTATCTGTAATTTTCTCTCTCCAAACTAGTGACAGACAAAACTTGATAAATAGGAGTTTCACAGTGAGTGACAAATGTCTTTGCATAATAGCAGTTCATTTGTTTAGCAATATTATTGAAGAAATGTAACAAAGTACCAGCTTAAAAACAAAACATTTTTTCTTAAATGAATTGTACACTTCCTTGTGCTCATAATGGAATCTGCTGAACAAATTTAATCTCCCCTGGTAACTCAGGCACTATTGGAGGCGTAGTGTTGTTTGCGCCCGTACGAAACGATTGTACTTTTTACTTCCTGCGTTCATTTAATAGCTTCCCTCCTGTCCTGTTGGTATTGGCCTTTTATTTGCAAACTGCTGTATTAGGAATGAGATAATGGATCTTGCTGGAACTGTGAGAGAAGTAGGAGCACATGGGTTCTGTGTGGGGGCCAGAGGCTTCTCTTATGAATTCATAATTTCTTTTCATTAAACTTTGTGACATGTTTTCCCTCCCCAAGTGACTCAGAGGTTCTTGGCTTTGTCATAGATAGCTAAATCTCCGGAAATAACCGTGTGTGTGTGTGTGTGTGCGTGTGTGTGTGCGTGTGTGCGTGTGTGTGTGCGCGCGCACGCAGGAAGGTCTGGTGTGTGTCTGTGGGTTAAATATGTGAGAGGTATAAACACATAGATATATACATATAATATGTATTTTAAGTCCCTCAAGAGTATCTCTACATATCTGTAGATCTCTACATACCTCTAATCCCTGAATAAATGTTAGTTGAGTTAATGAAAAAACAAAAACAAAAATAAAAACACAGACTTTGCATGTATTGATAGGTAGTGACCATAGCAACTTTGGCAACTTTATAATTCTTTCTGCAATGTGGGAAATGTGTTATATCACCCTGGAATGATGCCCCAATTCCTTGTGGAAGAGATGGTTATTCTCTTTGTTATGACCACTGTCCACACCAGCTTTGGGGGCCAAACTTCCAGGCAACTAGCTTTGTGTAGAAGGCTGTTACGTGTTCCATCTGTGCCCACCCAGCTCAAATCCCCTCTCCAGGGACTAGGGGCACCATCAGTCTAATTTTCCTCAAAAAATGAAAAGCTTATTTGCCACTTTCTAGTAAATAAAATGCTATTTAGAATATTCATATCAAAGGCAGTTGCAGCATCAAGATTTTCCTACTGCTGTTAGGTTGAATGGGAGTGGATTAACTGCTAATGCTACTGAGTAAAGAAATGAAAGTAGAATGTCATGATTTAGAAGCAGGGACACCTGGGTGGCTCAGCTGGTTAAGCATCTGACCAGCTCAGGTCATGATCTCGGGGTTCACAAGTTCGAGCCCTGTATCAGATTCTCTGCTGTCAGCACAGAGCCTGCTTTGGATCCTCTGTCTCTCTCTCTCTCTCTGCCCCTCCCCTGCCCATGCATTCTCTCTCAAAAATAAACATTAAAAAAGTTAAATGTTTTTTTTTTTTTCTTAAAGAAGGCCCCAATATTATGCAAGCTCTGGTCCACAAGACCTGGCTTTGCTCAGAGGTTATTAATGGGGTTTCTACCTGTGGCAGGTGTTACAGAAATGGCAGATTTGTGAGCCTCAGTCTTCTCCACACCACACACATCTAAACATTACCCTTTTTTTTCCCACCATTTGTCTGGCTTGATTTTGTTTCTGACACTACTGTTGCCTCACAGTTCATATCATGTGTCCATCCAAAGAGGATTTCCCTTGAATTTCCCTGTGTCAGACCTGTCTATCTATCTCTTATGTTTATCTCCAGAAGCAGGCAACAACGCAGGTATTCTGGTTATATCTGGTCTGGTGCAGATGGGTTATAGCCTTGTTTGGGATTTGGTGGACGGCTGTTAAACATGAGAGACTTGTGCATATCTGCAAATCACAAGTGCTTCTCATCCTTGGAGCTGTGTGTACTTGTTGCATAGAATTCACAATTATTTTTCTTTGGGTCAGCTGTCCCTCCCAATATTACCAGTGTTTTGTGTGTTTCAGTGTTACTGAACGTCTAATACTACAGGATATCTGGGGTTAGACTGGGAAGGCAAAAATTTGAAAATTAAGGCCAATTATTTTGTTCTTACAGAAAGTCAGGATTTTTTTTTTTTTTTAAACAACAGTGAACACATTCTTTCTGGACTTGCAGACCCAGCTTTCTTTGTTGATTGGGAGACACTGATAGCTGTGCAAATACTTGAAAATTGTATCATCTTGTCAGAATTGAGGGAATTTTAATACTGTTGAAGTGGGTGCTGGTAAGATGCATTCATAATCGTGGTGGTGCTGTGATGTTGCCTGCGGTTTACAAACTTAACTTCCCTATCTACCTGAATACCAGTGTCTGATAGAGGCAAGGATTCTTGTCCACATTGCTTGGGCTCAGCACTCCGACAGCTGGCTTTTCAAGTGCAGCTGAATGGAACACAGTGTGAGAAAACCACTATTCCATGCTGATTTTCAGAGCCACTGGAAATGGACAGACTGCCTCTCCCTGCTCTGCAGGCTGGACAACAGCTTTCTTCCACTAAGGCAATCACTAAGGCCAACCTCTTTGAAACACAGCCCTCTGGCTACAAGCTATAGGACGTTTCTGGAAAGTTCCGAATATGCTCTCCATTCAGAGTCTGACACTGTTGTCCCTTCTTAGATGTAATGTCCCTTGACTTCAGTGGGTGTTCTGCATGAAGGAGGACTCTGGGATTTGCTTTTAAAGAGTTTAATGTTTTAAACTGTTAAGTCTGGGAACTATCCACACATCCATTGGATGTCTCCTTTTCTTTCCAGACTCCTATGGAATTTAGATGTCTATTATGAGCTAAGTATGGGGTGACTGGAATTATTAAAATACACCATTTTATACAAGGACGGGTGACTTTTTCCCCCTCTGTGCCCATTGATTTAAAACTCTTTCTGAGCCTATGTGACACATCCCGGTTCTCTTCTCTAAGAAAGATTAAGGATTAAGTGCCCTACCCATCCCATCTGTTTCTTCTTCTTAAAAAAGTTCTCAGTCTTTCTTCCCACCACTATTCCTGGGATCATGACAGAGATACACACGTGAAGACTGATTTCAGAATAAGCATGTCAGTACAGAGAAGTGAATAAGGAAAAAAGAATGGTGGCCTGAAAGCATGCAGAGGTTTACAGAAATGAAGTACCTCCTGTAAAAATCTCAACTGCTCTGAGAGTCTCGGTTTTATGGAATGCCTCTTTGGAATGATTTTCTTTTTCAGTGGCTGCAATACATAAAGGCCACTGAAACTTGCTATTACCCTCCCCCTGCTTTTCATAAACTCCTCAAGTTCGGGTCAGCTTTCATGCATCTAAGCCTGGGTGGCAACTCTGGTTTAAATGCCATTTCATGCCTGATAAAATTTCATTAGGCATTTTAACTTTTAATTTCTTTTATTGACTTATCGTGCAGATGGAGAGAAATGTTTAGAAAGGGAAAAAATTTAAACAGGGATTTACTGAAGTCATGTTTCAGTAAGGAAGGAAATACCATTGACTTTATTACAGCTGCCTAATGTTTTCCACAAACTGTAGAAATAATGCGTTGTATCTCGGTGACCTACAATAGCAGCTGACTGCTTGCACATGATGGAAATGCAATTTTGGGTTTGCTAAAAATTAACTATTTAATGCCCTGGTGTCTGTGTCTCACTGTATCTTGTGTCTGGTTTGTTCTATATGCTCTTTTCAAGTTGTGGTCATGTGCTGCAGGTTTGAATGTGGGTGTGCAGGCTGCTGAGAGGCAACTGGGGTTGGGGAGAGGCCATACTCACATGTCTGTCTGCTGTCCCTACGTGGTCCTAAGAGCTGATGTGAAGATTTCCTCTGCTTTCTTCCTGTGCTCCCTTCACCTGCCCCTCCCCAAACCCCCCAGCCCAAACCAACCAGATTCTTCCCTCTCTCCCTCTCTCCCTCCCTTAGCTGAGCCTTATCTGGTATGTTCAGTGATGCGATAAAACAAAAAGGGAAGTTTTTGATTGCCCAAACACACCCTTTGGAAAGATTCCAGCCAGAGAAGAGTCCGTTAAGGAAAGCAAGAGCAGTGTGGGGAGGCCTAGGTGCCAGGATTGAGGAAAATGCAAACTTAGGAGGAAAAATAATAACATGCTAGAATGGCAGTGGTGGTTTTGAGAGGTTTGGAGGGTGGAGGGAGTTGAAAAAGGAACTTGCCTAATGAGGCCTCTCTGAAGATTTACTGCTGTGGCTGCTGCAGGGAAGAGGGTCCGGAGAAAAGATGTTCTGCCCTGACTAGCTTCACAGGAAATCAGACAGGGCTTGCATTCTCTGGCAGGCAGAGAAGAGACACTGCTCAGCCAGAAGCATCTACAGACTTCCAGTTTAATTGTTTTTAAAGAGCCCCTTCCACACAGCATTTGTGACCCTTACACATGCTGTTCTCAAGGCAGAAAACCAAATAGAGAAACCATACTGGATGAAAGACATTCCCAATTTGTCCTAAGGATGACCAGCCACATCATTCCTGGGGGTACCATTTCCTCCCCTGACTGCACCTCTCAGGTAGCTCAGAGCTCATCCTGCAGCCATTAGCTTCCTGGCCGAGAAGACACAATAGACCATCCATGGAGGTCAGAACACTCTCTGTCATTTGCCCGGTGGATTAGGGGTTGACCTCTCCCCTGTTTCCCCAGAAGGACCCAAAGCCCCTCTTACTTCCAAGGACTGGAAGTGAAGTTCTACAGTGCAAATTCCACAGCACTGGGGCCTGCACTCAAATAGGATGCTCTCTTCACACTAAAGGAGCTACAAAGATGAAACCACTGGTGGAAAATACTACCTTTCAGGCGAGAAAGTTCCATTTCTCCACCTTTGGAGCAGATATGATCACTGCCATTTTACTGACAGTGAACAGAAGTGATTTTCTCAAGGACACAGAAATATTTGTCCTTAGAACACCCCTATTCCATCCGACCGCTGGAGGATATGCACACCCTGCTCCCATGGACTGGCTGATGTCATCTTGAGAACTCATTCTGGGTAATAAATCAGAATCCTTTAAGGGGAAAAAAGATAAATGGGGTTCTGGGTGTTTTCTCACAAAAGACAGGAAAGCAGCCCATCTGGTCCACCATGTAAATCACAGTAAGTGAGGCAGAATATGGAGAGAGATCCAGAGTTCAGGATTCCAATCCCGTCCTAAAAAGAGGCTGAACTGGGTTTGAATAAAGTGAACTCAACTCATCATGAAGCTCAGATAGATTCAAGGAAAGGCTGAGGTGCAGCCATGGTGTGGGGAGAAAAGCAAAGGAATACTCCAATGGCAGAGACAGGTTCTTTGCTCATTTGTCTCCAAGACAGGGAAACAGAGTAACAGGAAGAGGGGAGTCTCCCCTTCTTCACTCAGTGGTGTGTGGCAGCAGGTAGAATGAGGTGTGAGGGAGGTGTGCTTGCGACAGGTGAATACGGATGCTGGGTTCTGCCAGTGGTTCTTTAATCAGCTTCAGAAGCCTAGTCGGTGCTGTGAATGTATGCGTGTGTGTATATGTGGGTGTGAGCATGCACATGCTTGTGAGAGACACCAAGAGGCGGAAAGACAGAAGGAATGCGAGAGATTCACAAACATGTAGAACAGTGTATTTTCTAGACATGCTTCTGCGTCCTTGAATGAATAGGTGCTACAAAGAACTTCCTGAGGAAACCTAAGCAAAAAATAAGCACTTCACTAACATCTGTTCTCAGGAAAGATAAAGGAGGTTGCTAGTTGCCTACTGAACATGTTTTCCCCCTTCCTCCTTAGTAACAAAAACCTGATTTTGGGAGGTGTGGGAGAAGCAAATTGCCAATGAAGCTTTTATTTCTCATTTCTCCCTTGTTGCTAAGTTCTGGCCAATATGATATAAAGTAAATTTATCTGGTGGAACGTCTAGGAAAGTTCCTAAAAAGAAAAACAGACAGATGGCAGCTCTCTTGTCATTGTAAAGTACAAAGCTAGGTCCTGATGATATCAGAGTAGGAAGGTAGAAGTAGCCCATGTCACTAATGGCGTCTCAGTGGCTGCATAAAGACTGTGGGTTTCCCTTCCCAGATTTCTTTTACAAGAAAGAATAAATCCCTAATTTGTTTAAGCCACTGTGACAGGATCTGTGTTATTAGCAGGCAAAGCCAATTCCTGACTGATACAGAATGCAAGCTGCTTACTCTTTTCTCAGTACATGGGTAGTACACAGGACACAAAGAAGTGAAGGCTCCTGCTATAAAGTAAGTCAATAAACATAAGGAAAGGTTCTAACTCAGGGCTATTACCAACCTTTAAGATGTGAATGTCATAACCGTTAATGTCACAGACCTTTCTAAAAAAATGTAGGACTCTGTAGACAATCTCCTTAGGGAAATGCATACGCACATTTACATAGAAAATCTTCACACACAATCTTAAGCATTTTATGCAATCAGTGAAGCCCATCCATGAAGCCCTTGTTAAGGATTTCTGCATTAGGTTACAATTACTTCAAAAGGCAGAAAAGAAGGGACTAGATCTGGTTTGGCTAATGGTTAGTACATTTAGAGTCTTTTTCTCAGGAAAGCTCGGGGGTAAACTGGGTCACCTGGGTAGTCACAGTCTTTCCAGGAGCTTTCTACAAGAGCAACCTAAATCTTCTGGATTTGGAATTATATGGTGAGATCATTTGGTGTAGGAGAAATCAGATGTTATTCAGGCCTGGTAGGCCCCCTAGGACCAAGGCACTGGCTCGACCATTACAGGGAGCTTCAAGAGCTTTTGAGACTAGTTGTAGTCCTAGGTGAAATGAATGAATGAATGAATGAATAAATAAATAAATAAATAAATAAATAAATAAATAAGTGAGCTAATTCATTCTGTAAACCTGAGCAAAGGATATTGGGATGGGCTTTGCGACTCAATGTGAACATCTTCAGAGAAGTATACATTCTTTTTTTTTTTCCCCTCTATGACTTTTTTTTTTCCAACATATGAAATTTATTGTCAAAAAAAAAAAAAAAAAGAAATTTATTGTCAAATTGGTTTCCATACAACACCCAGTGCTCATCCCAAAAGGTGCCCTCCTCAATACCCATCACCCACCCTCCCCTCCTTCCCACCCCCCATCAACCCTCAGTTTGTTCTCAGTTTTTAAGAGTCTCTTATGCTTTGGCTCTCTACCACTCTAACCTCTTTTTTTTTTTTTTTCCTTCCCCTCCCCCATGGGTTTCTGTTAAGTTTCTCAGGATCCACATAAGAGTGAAAACATATGGTATCTGTCTTTCTCTGTATGGCTTATTTCACTTAGCATAACACTCTTCAGTTCCATCCACATTGCTACAAAGGACCATATTTCATTCTTTCTCATTGCCACATAGTACTCCATTGTGTATATAAACCACAATTTCTTTATCCATTCATCCGTTGATGGACATTTAGGCTCTTGCCATAATTTGGCTATTGTTGAGAGTGCTGCTATAAACATTGGGGTACAAGTGCCCCTTTGCATCAGTAGTCCTGTATCCCTCGGGTAAATTCCTAGCAGTGTTGCTGCTGGGTCATAGGGTAGGTCTATTTTTAATTTTTTGAGGAACCTCCACACTGTTTTCCAGAGTGGCTGCACCAATTTGCATTCCCACCAACAGTGCAAGAGGGTTCCCCGTTTCTCCACATCCTCTCCAGCATCTAGAGTCTCCTGATTTGTTCATTTTGGCCACTCTGACCGGCGTGAGGTGATATCTGAGTGTGGTTTTGATTTGTATTTCCCTGATGAGGAGCGACATTGAGCATCTTTTCATGTGCCTGTTGGCCATCCGGATGTCTTCTTTAGAGAAGTGTCTATTCATGTTTTCTGCCCATTTCTTCATTGGGTTATTTGTTTCTCAAGCGTGGAGTTTGGTGAGCTCTTTATAGATTTTGGATACTAGCCCTTTGTCCAATATGTCATTTGCAAATATCTTTTCCCATTCCGTTGGTTGCCTTTTAGTTTTGTTGGTTGTTTCCTTTGCTGTGCAGAAGCTTTTTATCTTCGTGAGGTCCCGGTAGTTCATTTTTGCTTTTAATTCCCTTGCCTTTGGGGATGTGTCAAGTAAGAAATTGCTACGGCTGAGGTCAGAGAGGTCTTTTCCTGCTTTCTCCTCTAGGGTTTTGATGGTTTCCTGTCTCACATTCAGGTCCTTTATCCATTTGGAGTTTATTTTTGTGAATGGTATGAGAAAGTGGTCTAGTTTCAACCTTCTGCATGTTGCTGTCCAGTTCTCCCAGCACTATTTGTTAAAGAGACTGTCTTTTTTTTCCATTGGATGTTCTTTCCTGCTTTGTCAAAGATGAGTTGGCCATACGTTTGTGGGTCTAGTTCTGGGGTTTCTATTCTATTCCATTGGTCTATGTGTCTGTTTTTGTGCCAATACCATGCTGTCTTGATGATTACAGCTTTGTAGTAGAGGCTAAAGTCTGGGATTGTGATGCCTCCTGCTTTGGTCTTCTTTGGAGAAATATACATTCTTGTTCTTGGGTTTTAGTAGATTTTGAATAGTCTTATGAGACTTCATATGTTTGTGAGACACACTGACAAGATATTCTGAATAGTAGGTTAGTTAATGAAAATGTAACAAGATATTTTACTTATAGAGCAGCTGTTCCAATGTTTGGGCATTCCATGTCAAGCTGCTATGAGCTGATCTAGTCCAAAGAGGCTTTACTGAAAGTATGTTGTAATAAACAGTGTCCACTGGGTGAATTTGCCTAAATAGTTTTTTGTGCATTATGTCTGTGGGAAAAGACATATGATATTTTGAAAGCTGTTTTGCTTTGATTCACTGGGAGTGAAGTAATTCTTCTTTCACAAATTCTAATTGTATGACACCATAGATTAGGCTTAATCCAGGTTGTAAAAATGTGTAAGTCCTACTGTATTAATTCCCCTTTGGAGGACATATATAATTCGTTTCTGTAGATCTTTATCATACATGCTTTCCTGTTCAACTATTTGCATATCTTTCACTCCTTAAAAAACAACAGCAACAACAACAAAAAACCAAAAATATAAAACCCCAAAACCCCCTCACAAACAAAATAGGCATCCTGATTCTATTCATTTCAACCTCTAAGAGTATATGAAGAACATAGTGTTTGTGGAGCATTTTCTCATATTTTTGTAGCAAACTAGGATATGCTGGGGGCATTTGTTCTCAAATTTCGCAAAAAAATACCTGTGGAGTATGTTAAAATGCAGATTCCAAGGCCTCTCGAGGCTCTCATTCAGAGGGCCCATAATAGAGTTGGTAGCTGTTGTGCTTTAAGACAGCCATAATTTGTATCATAGAGCCAAAGCCCTTTTAGATGGAAGGGTGAAATTATTTGCTTCCTTTATTTGATTCTTTCCACTGGAAGACCTTGGAATGCTGTGGAAAAGTTTTGAAATAATCTTGTGCCAGACAATAATGGAAATAATGCCATCAGGGAAAAACTAGGAGGGAAAAAGTTTGGTTCTCATAACTGCATTGCCTGGGTATGTAACAGGGTTACATTTGATAACACGTGGTATGAGGTGTATGCCAGGAACACAGTTGATACTCAGTCACTGGGGTGAATTCTGATGTACTCCATCATTTACATGGTGCTTCCTAAATACTATGTCACCTTAAAATTTGAAAACATCCTTCTCAGACTATTCAAGTTATGACTGAATTGATGACAATATCAGGAAGAGAAACTTAAGCCCTTCTCAGATACTGTTCCATCTGCTTCATGCCATAAAACCACAGATGGTCTCTTCTCTCTTTAGGGGACTTTAACATTCTTGTTTTACAATGCTAGGAATTATAATATATACAATATGCTTCTCTGAAAGTGTCATTTATGTTTATAATATACTGTCCTTTAACCTAGAAACATGTATCATGTAAACTACAGATGTCTGTTTTTTTGCATTTATGTGGAGGGTCTCAAGTACTTGCTGTCTGTTTTCACTAAACCTTAGTGTGGTAAGAGTTTTTCTCTATGTTTGACTCCATTTGTGAGAGGCAGGCAAAGCTCGGCAGAGGAATGGGGCTGCTCTTGACAGGGGCCAACACTGGGGAGGGGTAATCTATAGTCAACAAGTCAACAGTGTTCAAGAAAGAGAAAGGTCAAATTAGGAGAAGCCCAGCATATTCATCATCAGGGAAGAGCAGCATGTGGATAGCACAGGACAAGAAGAAAGGCTGGGATGACAGAAGGGGGCAGGAGCTGATAAGAAGAGCAAGGAAGTAAAAGAGTCCAGACCATTTTTCCATGAGTGGGTCTGGGATTCTCAAAACTTATTTTTAGTAGCATAAAATTCCATTCTCTGGATAATACAAGCCTTTGTGGGTCACATTTTAAGTAATCATTTAAGGCATCTAGTTCTTTTAACTACCTTCAAACACAGAATCTTCAGCAAACATTGGAATTTATTCACAGAAGGCTGTGTGTGTGTGGGGGGGTATCTAAAGGGAATTCACATCCAATATCTTCATGTGATATTTCTTTTTTTTTTTTAATTTTTTTTTCAACATTTTTAATTTATTTTGGGACAGAGAGAGACAGAGCATGAACGGGGGAGGGGCAGAGAGAGAGGGAGACACAGAATCGGAAACAGGCTCCAGGCTCCGAGCCATCAGCCCAGAGCCTGACGCGGGGCTCGAACTCACGGACCGTGAGATCGTGACCTGGCTGAAGTCGGACGCTTAACCGACTGCGCCACCCAGGCGCCCCTTCATGTGATATTTCTATAGCTTCTCTGTTGGTTTCAGCCACCTCTGAAGGCATTGGATGGTGCCACCATTCCATGGCCACTGCCCACCTGTGGGCACTGATGCCTTTGTCTGGGATAGAGGTCCTTCAGAGCTTTTCAAGCTGCCAATCCTTAACATGCCCAGGGCAGGATGCAGCACCCAGAGCTCTCTGAAGGAGAATGCTGCTGTGGCTAACCCCAATATGGAGAGAATAGTTCTTCCTACCTGTCTGTCCTACTTGGTCACCAGGTCCCAGGCATTATGGGACCTGCCTCCAGCCTCACAGAGCTTCTCAGGAAAATTCTTCCATCAGGTTTTGCCTCCTCAGGTCTCAAACATGAGTCTATGGGGGCTGATGTCAGGAGCTAGAATCAATGACATACATCACATTATTCTCTGCATTCTCCCTCTAAAAGCCCACTCTCTCTGGTTCTTCAGACACAAACCCTCTCACAAACGAATTCCTGAGACCAGCTCTACTGGTTCATTAGACATGGCTAATACATCTATATCCCACTGTGTGGAAAGTCAGACGTCTCTGCCTCTGGGGTTTTCTATCATATGCAGGCATTTACTGGCCTGATTTGAAGTCCCATAATCTGTGTAGACAGCATGAGACACCTTGTACTCACTTCCGTCATACATGTAGCTTTCTAGCATTTGCCACTTCTTTCTCAGAAGACTGGGAAACAGCTGAGGTAAGCAGTTGAGTTAACTTCAGACGTAGAGAACCTAAGATTCTCACATTATGGCTGATGCATACTTGCTAAAGTAGATCTATATCTTGGGATATCTGGTATTTCCTGCACACATTCTAGGGTTCAGCTATGAGCCTCTAAGAGTGGGAATGTTGTCTAGGATCCTGTGTTGTCCCAAGGAACTTTTAGTAAGAAAGAGTAAAATTGGATAATGAAACTCTATGAATATTAGTTACCTTTCCTCCTGAACAAAGCCTACTCTAAACAACATTATGATATAGATGAGGCTGGTCTGGTGGCACCACCAGCTCACATTTCCCTTTGCTTCTACCCCCACCTCACCCTATCCCAAGAACCTGCCTGTGGAAGAAAAGGCCAGAAGCACTGTGACCAGAAACAAGGCTCTGGGGTAAGAAAACGGTTTCAAAGCTTAGCCTTGCTGCATGACCTTGGGGAAGTTCCTTAACACCTATAAGCCTCAATTTTTTTATCTGTCAAATGGAAATAATCTCATAGTATTGGCATAAAGGTTGAATGAGATAATGTCTGCTCTACAGTTAGAACGCAGTAAATGAAAGCCATTATTATTATTGGTTTTCCCTTATAGAATTCTCCCTTCCAAGATGCCCTGTGTCCTAGATACATCCTTTCCCTTCCCCCAGATAAAACCTGATCTCAGAAAAGCAATTACTTATCATAGCTGTTAAGTGCATTGTGCCTAAGGTACTAGCATAGTTGTGGCATACAGTGGACATCTATCTAAATACTTTGAGTCCGTTAAGGTTCTAGTGATGGATTTGCAGACTATGTTACTACTGAAGGTATTTGCATTATTAAATCATGGTAACAAACTTAAAAAAGTGTTTCATTCATTCAACGAACTCATTTTGGACACCTACTTTATGTCAGGTACTGTGTTAAGTCCTCACTATATGTATAGTAGTATTAGAAGCTGATAAAATCTCTGTACTTGTGGAACTTTGAATCTAACAAACCAAAAAATGATAATGGGATTTCAAATACTGGTGACTGTGTAGTATGGGAAATAGAGAACAGAGCTTTAGGGGGATTAGGAAGAAAGGTAGTGAAAAATGGATTAAAAGGGAAAGATTAAATGAACAACTTAAATTCTAAGTAAAAGATCATTCCAACAGGATGAGAACAATCACACATAAGCAGCCCTAATTTCAAATGCTCCCTTGATTGAAATTCAAGATTGCACACCAGCTCCCCAAAGTAGTTGGGTCTAAAATTCAGTAAACCATGCCTTTATGATCTGACTCAGGCCTAGAGTCATTCCATAAAAATGTATATTCTGGAAAATGAAAATTGGCTCTTAAGAACTTAATTGGAAAAATTCTCTTCTCCTTCAGTAATCAAATGCATGTACTTCCTTTTCCCTCTATTATTAAACTAGGATCTACAAAAACCTAATGAAATTATATAAATATTCACAAAATTACTTATGAACAAACTTTTACCAGTTACTTTGTATAAAAGCATATTTCACTTAAAATGGGATTTTTATAAGCAAATAATCTTTTACTGTAAGTTAAAATCTTGGAGGTTTGGAAGGGCTAATAATTTTGTGCAATATGTAGTTTTTTTATTTTCGATATATTTTTTCAAAGGATTTAGATTTCGTTAACACTAATAACTCCTCCTACAGTGGACCAGGCACTGTGGTAGGCACGTTTATAGAGCTTTTTCTCTTTTAATCTCATTTAATCATTGACATCACCCAGTGAGGTAGATTTTATGCTTGTTTTACTGATAGGAAACTGATGCTTAGAGAGGTTGAGAGAGTGGGTCAAAGTCATCTGCCTAGTGGAAGGAAGAAGCAGCATCTGTACCTCCAGCCTAGAGTTTTGTTCACTAGGCCAGGTGGCAGTACAAAGACTCTATGGCTAATAATCTTGGCAGTTTAGATTTTGACTTTTATCTGAAAATGGCTTATAGTTCATTCCCTGATGATTTACAGTCTGCAAATGATGTGGATGAAGTTATTCCATGGAAGCAATTGGTCTGGTTGTGAAGGGAGTTTGAATCACCTTTGTATGACAAAACCACCAAATCCCTTAACGATCTGAATCTTGGGTTGCAAGGAAAAAAAAAAAAAAAAAAAAAGGAGAAGGGTGGGCAAAGAGCAACAAATAAAGAGAATAACAAGCTTTTGGTGTAGCAGCAAGGAGCAAGATACTCTGATTACCATGAGAAATTCCCATATGAATGAGAGAGACCATGCTCAGGACCTGGTTACCTGCATGTTGTAGGCTCCTGAAGGCCCTATAAACATTTATACTGGCAATGCTGCTAAAGTTGGTATCAGAACTCTTCACTGGGAAAAGAGTGGGCATTAACGTTCACATACTTCTTATAGCAGGAGGCTCACTGAAACTTAAAACTTTGTACTCATACCCATACCCAAACTAAAACTGCTAAGCACTGTAAGATTCTGGATGATTCCTGGAAATACATGACACTTGGTTTCAAGAATGTGCAAACAATAACCAGTTAATTTCCATTTCTTTCCAGTGCAGAAACTAATGTGATGGCCCGATTTCATCTTAGATGTATGTTCCAGAACTGTATTACATTTTGATAATGCCAAACACTACACAAACCAGAAATGATGAGAAGCTAAAGCCTACTGAAGAGGTGTTTAAAATCCAAAATCAGTATTTATAGTATAGAAATGATCCAGGCTCCTGCATGACAGGTGATGGACAGTTAGTTGGATTTTTAAGATACTGCCTATCTGGAGCACGTATACTTTCAAAAATAGGAAAATATGGAATATAAATTTGAATTTGCTATGTTTAAATTCTTATTAAAATTTTAAATACAATCTGTATTTTACTATCCCTTTATTTCTATAAATTATTTGTAAATGACTTAAAAATATTAAAAAATGAATTAATAAAAAGGGCTCATTGGCCCAGATGGTGAATGGTGATTACTTTTTCCTGCTGTACTGGAGATTGTTGAGCTCTAGTGTATCCTGATGTATATCAATAATTGAATGAATAAAGGATGACTCTAGATCCAGTTAATAAAGGCGTGAGGGGTTTTCAAAAAGAATATACAATAAAAGAAGGTAGACTAGAGAGGATATCAAACTGCAGGAAAAATAAATTGTAATTTTCAAATTCAGGCATTGAATAATGGAGACAAATACAGCTATAGGTTGTATTGTAGCAAACAGTGGTCTTTTCAGCTGCAGGGAATCCTATGCCTATTCCTGCCCTTCTCATTATCTCAAAGTTATAGGGTAGAGCCAATTCCACACCTCCTTTAGTTGTAAAGCTGGAGACAGCTCTGCATGCCTACAGATATATTCTCTTATGAAGACATTGTGAGAACAGTCTCTTGACTATGAAAAATAATACATTTATACCTAAATGCAACTTTTACTATTTATTTATTTTTGGGACACAGAGAGACAGAGTGCAAGCAGGGGAGGGGCCGAGAGAGAGTGAGAGTGAGAGAGAGAGAGAGAGAGAGAGAGAGAGAGAGAGAGAGATACAGAATCTGAAGCAGGCTCTGGGCTCCAAGCTATCAGCACGGAGCCTGACGCAGGGCTCGAACTACGAAGCACGGGTCCTGACCTGGGCTTAACTGATTGAGTTACCCAGGTGTCCCCCTAAATGCAACTTTTAATGAGTCTACTGTTTCTATAAGCCAGTAGCAACTCACTGCTTTGCAGCTTGCAGATTTATACTTTATGCAACACCCATATTTCACTCCTGCCTGCTCAATCGACAAATTTGCGCAGTGCAGCTGCATCCAAATATGGCATGCTTAAAATTGATGATATATATGCAAGAACAGTTACCATAGCATTTTTGTATTACTGAAAAAAACTGGGATAACTGATATAACCATAAGTTTAAGAAGGACTAAATAAATCACAATTCGTTGATATTCTGGAATATTATAGACCCACATAAAAATGTATATATTGGCATGAAAACTTGTCCCTGATATACATTTTTGAGTGAAAAGAGGAACAATATATTTAACAAGATCCTTTGAAAGAGAATAGATCCCCTCTATGTAGATATATTAAGTATCTATTTCCTTTTACATGTGTATGTAACACACGTACACATTATAGATACATATATATTATGTGCATGTATGGAATTACTGTAAGGATACTCATAGCCTTGTAAGTGATAATTTCTGGGGAGAAGGAATGAGGGTAATGTACACTTTTTATTCTAAACATTTCTGGATTGTATTCTTGTTTTACAAGAAGGTAATACATTTATAATTTAATTTTTTGTTTTTGAAGTTAGAGCATATCTGCTGTCAAGATTGTATGTTTTAAGTGGAGGGCCACTGTTACATGCCTTCTCCAAAAATGAAGTATGTGTAAAACTGGGTCTGCAGTGCCTGACTTTTTCTCTCAGGCTCAGATGTTTCCTAGCGTCGTGGATCTGCCATTGTCATTTTCTCTTTGTAGCATAGAAAAGGCAAAAAGAGGTAAAATGATTTTTTATCATCATCCAAGCTCTTGGTGGTGGAAGGTCTCAAACTTTTATATTCCAAAGGGCTACACCAGCAGGCAGGAGCAGCTTTGGACCAACTTGCCAGTGAATGACATGATACCAAATTTTATTACATATGAAGAATTAGAACTTCATGTGTGAAACAAACACAAATTACAGACTGCCTGCAGGACTTCACAGTCACTTCTGAGAGGCGCAGAACTAAGACTGATGGGTTTTTCCAGTCCCAGTCTCATCCCCCAGCTACTGGGAACACAATTACTGAGAAAAATGCAAAGCTGAATTTCAAATGATATCACAGGGATAATTTTTCTTTGTTTTTTTTCTCTCCCCCTTCCAACTTAATCAAGGAGTGCTTTCTTGTTTGTTGGTTGCTTGACCATAAGATATCTTATGTAAATTCCTCAATAATGGAATGATGGATAGATATATTATAAAATCACATATGGGCCTGCTGCACTTTCCCAGATATTTGCTTCTTCAGATATGTATCAGTTCTTCCATCCTCTTTTTAAGAATTCATTCATTCACAGGAATAAAAGGTACAGCACGGGGAATATAGTTGATGACATTGTAGTAGTGTTGCATGGTGATGGATGGTGACAACATTTGTGATGAGCACAACATAGTATATAGAATTGTTGAGGGGCTCCTGGGTGGTTCAGTTGGTTGAGTGTCTGACTTCAGCTTAGGTCATGATCTCACCATTCGTGAGTTCGAGCCCCGCGTCAGGCTCTGTGCTGACAGCTCAGAGCCTGGAGCCTGCTTTGGATTCTGTGTCTCCCTCTCTCTCTGCCCCTTCCCTGCTCATGCTCTGTCTCTCTCTCTCTCAAAAATAAATAAGCATTAAAAAAATTAGAGATTAGAGTTGTTGAATCACAGTGTTGTACACCTGAAGCTGATGTAACATTATGTGTCAACTATATTTTTAAACAATTCATTCATTCATCCATTCATTCATCTCTGCAAACAGTGAGCCCCTTTATGTATGAACATGAGCTCACATACCTGTATGTGTGTGCAGGTGTGCGTGCACCTGCACGCGTGTGCGCACGCACACACACGCATGCACACACACACACGCGCTCCTGGTACTGGGATGGTATAGCAGGCCCATGCAGTAAGTCAGTTACTAGAGAAATCTAGGCGAGAGAGCTGTGGTCCTATAGCCCTATAAAGGAGCTCAGTGTGTACCTCCTGCCCAGAATTTGTGTAGGCAGACAGTTCCTTTAAGGGTGAAAGGCTCATCTGTAAACTGATTTCACATCAGTGCTGCCTGCTGCCACAGCCTAGCACTGGAACCGGCAAGGCCAGGGAAGCGCCTTCCCCGGAGGCCAGCCTGGCAGAGACTCAGGAACATAAAACACATTCCAGTGGTTGCCATTTGGGTGCACAGCTGCCAGGAGCAGCCAGTGTGTGGCCTTGAGGCCTTGGGGTGAGCCAGGGGAGGGCAGGTCTGATGCCAAGGCCTGCAGAAAGCGGCCCACAGCCCATTTGGCTCTATAGACTCTACTTGTTACTGAGAACAATACTTTTATCTAGAAAGTGTGTTGTGGGAGGTTGGAATCCCCCACGTGGGGCACGGGAGTAGCTTTGGCACTCCTGAGGCTATGGAGCTGGGGAGTACTCCATGTACCTTTGTGCTCTTGACTCAGGCCACAGGGAAACCCCAGAATTACCACAAAGTCATCCCAATTCTGGCTTGGCATCACCAATCAGCTAAAAGCAATTTTCGGAAGATGCTTTCATCTAGCACTTAGTGCATACTTGCGTCCAAGTGTGTGTGTTTACTGTAGGTCTATTTTTAAGAATGAACACTCTTGATTTTCACTTTTGCAAATAGATGGGAGGGGGGTGCCCTAATGCCTGTTAGAACTTCAAGGGATTGGTTTTCACATGAGAGAGCTTCAGAAATGAGAAATGGTTGAAATTATCTGGCAGCAGCTTTTGAGGGACACTTACCATGTATTTACTTTTAAAATTTCAGTTCATTTGAAAGCTAGTATAGTTAAATTAACCAAAATCTAAATTAAAAAAAAGTCCTCAATTCTTCCAGGCCTACTTCACATCATCAAACTAGGCCCCGCTGGAGGCCCCATTAAAATGGCAGCTCCCACTGAGAGAGAGACAAAAGCCCCCTCTCTGAATGGGGATGCTGAAACAGTGATGGGCTCTCAGAACTGCTTTTTTTTTTTTTTTAATCCATTAAAAAAAAAGTTACCTCTGCATTGACTGTGAGAGAGTATTTATTTAGCTCTCCACACTGTGGGAAACAGAGGCGTTCTCCCTTATAAGGACACCCAGACCTTCTTGGGAGAGGAGAGAAATATGAATCCATAACATGGCTGAACAAATTCCTCCTCGCAACTGAATTCATGGAATGTTTTGGATGTGAACAGCTTAATTTTGGTGTGGTCTGGGACAAATTAATATGACTTAAATCCCACCTCACAGAGGAAGCTTCTCTTCATGACGTGGGTGGGGTTAGCACACTCACTTCCCTCAGAATTCTAACAGTGCTCTCCATTACATTTAAATGTGGCTCCCCCTCTGTGCCAGCAAGAAAAACTTCAGGAATAAAGAAATCAAAAAAGGAATAGAGAAATCAAGAACAAACTAAAAATGTACCTAAAAAACCTAATTGTGTCAAATGTCCAGTATATGACTGTGATATTTCTTGCTACATGAATGTTACGAGAGTCTTCATGCAACAGAATAAATGCTCCTATAGGGTCTTTGTATTTGGGGAGTAAATATATTAAACACAATGATTGCTCTTCCAGTATTTCTCATGAAGCCCTGGGAATGGCTATTCCAACCACAAAGAGACTAACAAGGAAGTATCACTCTCTTCTTTCAGAAGATGAAAAGGCTTTCACCATAATCCTTAATCAGACACTTCTGTTCTGTCACAGAGAGCTCAGTCTCTTCTTTTTTATTAAAAAAAATTTTTTTAATTTACATCCAAGTTAGTTAGCATATAGTGCAACAGTGATTTCAGGAGTAGATTCCTTAATTCCCCTTACGCATTTAGCCCATCCCCCCTCCCGTAACTCCTCCAGTAACCCTTTGTTTGCTCTTCATACTTAAATGTCTCTTATGTTTTGTCTCCCTCCCTGTTTTTATATTATTTTTGCTTCCCTTTCCTTATGTTCATCTGTTTTATATCTTAAAGTCCTCATATGAGTGAAGTCATATTATATTTGTCTTTCTCTGACTAATTTCACTTAGCATAATACCCTCTAGTTCCATCCACACAGTTGCAAATGGCAAGATTTCATTCTTCTTGATTGCCAAGTAATAGAGAGCTCAGTCTCTTTAGCAGAGACTTAAAATGAGCTTTGATGTCATCCTTTCCAGAACTAAATTTCTTTATTTTTGCATATTGGAAATAAAAAGAATTACCACCTCATATGGGAGTAGGTTCTTGAGTCAAAGCTACTGTGAATATCAGCTATGTGCTTTGGATTTAGGAACCCACTTGCAGATTGTTCACACGCTTTACCTCTTTAGTTACCTTGTATTTGTAGAAGGGGGTAGTAAGAAAGATTACTCCTTGATGATCAATAATAGAATCGCTTGTATTTGGCTTTAAAATGCATCATATGCTTGTTCTTTCTGCAGACATATGCACATGATTATGTTTGGGTTCAGTTAATGTTAAAATTAGATCACTTTCCCTGAATAACTGATCATTGAGAGAAGCTCTCCAAGAATCAAGATGGGTTGTTAGGCACTTAGGGGTGGAATCCCAGGCAAGATGCCATTTTTGAGATGCCCCTAGGCTAAGGTAACCAGATGAGGGTGGTTACATGCACTTAGAGACCATGAAATGTGGAGAACCAGCTGACAACACCACTCTATGAGAACTGTCTCTGTAGTGGGAACGGGTGTAAAGGCAATCTAACACAGGGCTCCTGTTCCAGACTAGGCTCCTCAGAACACGTGTCTCTCCCTATATGCATTGATAGTGCATCATTTTTCTATCAGAATAGTATTTTGGCCAAGAATAGTACAGCTGTGTAATTTATTACCACCGATAGAAGCCTCTGAAAATTAATCAATAAAAGGTACAAATGTTTGCATCCCTTTTTCACTACAGGAATTATAGGCCTTTGGAAGTACAAAGAACATCCCTGAGAATGGGTTTTCAAATGTTTTTTTTCCCCTAGTAGTGGATTCCCTTAAAAAATAAAATAAAAATAAATACAGGCCTACCTGGAATTCTAATATGTAAAATAACACTAGGGCATCTTACTGAATGAGGAAAATTTTAAGGGCACCGGGGTGACCTGGTTAAGTGTCTGACTCGATTTCAACTGAGGACATGATCTCACCAGTACATGAGTTCGAGCCCCACATCAGGCTCTGCGCTGACAGCACGGAGTCTGCTTGGGATTCTTTCTCTCCCTCTGTCTCTACTCCTCTCCTGCTTGAGCACTCTCGCTCTCTTTCTCAAAAGAAATAAACATTAAAAAAATACATAAAAAATAAAATGAAGATAAATATAGGCCTACGTGGAATTCTAATATGTAAAATAACAGTAGGGCCTCTTGTTGAATGAGGAAAAATTTAGGGTTCCAGAAGCTTGTTTTGAAACTCACTGTGTTAATATGATTTTTAAATTTCCTGAACAAGAAGTTGTATAAGTCATCTGAGAATGCAACAGGACAGTAACAAACAGATGTCCTAAAATATTAGGGAAATTGGATCATTTTACTATAAGAACACGCACTAAATACAAAGAATGAGGGTTTTCAGTAAGTGACCAAAGGTTATACTACTTTGTGACAAACTCAGGACCCAAATTCATTTTTTCCCCCACTTTCAAGCTACCATATGATGCTGTCTTTGGAGTCTGGAATGCCTTTGAAATCACGCTGTATGACACTCTAATCAATTTTAATGATCTACAGCTTTTAGAAGTTGGTAAAAAAATTTTATAGCAATGAACAACTTTCTACCTTTTTTTATGCTACCACAAAACTGATCATGATTCTCAGAGATATTTTATGTTAATAAAAATCATTTATATTTCTTTGGCCTGATATGCATGGTTTAAATACCGTCACTTGCATTCTGGAGCTGGACATAGGACATGACATCCCTGACCAGTAAATCCCTTGAATGAGTGCATTTTCCCCCTCTGTGCATGTCTCCTTCTCGTCCATTGTCTGTCTTCTTTTCATGTCTGTCAGGCGGTGGCCATGACTGTGCACTTATAAAGGTCAGTGACCCAGCAGAGAGGGCAGGCCCTGCAGAAGGCCTGTTGATGAAGCATTTCAATGCACACTGAATTTGTTAGCTCTCTGGCTTACTCCCAGGGGCAGGGTACAATTGTTTCCTGTGTGGCATGGCACCCACCCGGAACTCTTATGGTATGGGCCATTCCAACCAGGAATCTCGAAACCACATCCTACAAAGTAAACACCCAATATTTCCCAGCTTACTACATTCTTTTATCTGGCTCTCCTTCCCTTGATTTGTCTACATACTCAATAAAATTAAAACAAAGATTTCCCTTACTTACATGAATGGTCAGTCACAGAGATGTTTTCAAAGGATTATTTGTAAAATGGAGAGGCCACATGGACAGTAAACTCGCATCTTTCAGCTGAAGAGTTTAGAAGGTGATGGTCCTAAGCTGCTTCCTATTACACATACTAAATTAAGCAAAAGCAGACTTGATACTTCTCTTGAGATTGTCTCAAGAAAGGCAACCATTTGTTTCTCTGTTTGGAGCATCTACCTTTTGGTAAAGCAATGATGATCTAGAAGTGGAAACCACTGATTGAAAAATGAAAGGCTCATCTCAAATTTCAAACTGCTACAATCTTTGCTGCAAGTAAAGAAAGGCAGCTCTTAGGTGAAATCAGATGCAGAAGTTTTAGTTATATGTTGTAGTTCTGGCCATAATGGAGTACCAAGTATCAGATTATCCTTCCTATAGAAAGCAATTATAAGCTCTAGACAAAATATTAAAGGACAGCTATTTAAACATATTGGACAGAGACCAAAGCAGGCAGAAACCAGAGGAAATTTGATCCTTGAAATAAGGAACCATTCTGGATAAGATCAATATGTTTATGGGTTTCCCCAAGGATGCTCTAGAGTCCACCTGGGACAAGACAACTTCACTTCAAACAGAAAGTCATAGTCTTATTGGCCTGAGGGTTCAGAGGATGAAGTTTGGGAGCTATCATAGTGACTGGAAATTAAGGGGTAAAAATCCCAGAAAGAGGGACCATGCAGGGAATAGGCCTCAAAACTACTTATATCATCCTTTCAAATCCTTGCCTGACCTCTGAACTATGCATGTGCAGGGGAGATTCCAAATTGCCCTGTGGAAAACTACAGCCAGGACACTGAAAGAATAGAACACAGATTCCAGCTTCTGCCCACTGCATAGAGACAGACTTTAGAATCGGAGTCCTGCCAAGTTTGAGGAGCTTGGTGATTTCTCAAGATTTTTACTTAAACTTTAGAAAAGTCGTGCTTTAGACATAGAGACTAGATATCATATTTAAGAGATTTGCCCTGGGACTAATGACAAAACTGAAATGGACTCCATCAAAGCATCAAACCTAGTCTCTACAAGTTCAGGGTGCAGGGTGATCAGCCAATAATGTAACTACCAACTAGAACAAAATTCATTACTATTCAGAGGAAAATAACAAAAACCAGAGTCTATAAGGAACCTTCTACAATGTCTAGTATACATTAAACAATTACTAGACATATGAAGAAACAGAAAACGTGACCAAATAGTAAATGACACAAGATGACTCAGATGTATGAAAGACTTTAACGCAGCTATTATATATTTGTAATAAGATAATCATAATGAGCAGACATGTAGGGAATTAGAGCAAAGATATGGAAATTATAGAACTGAAAAGTATAATATTTAAAACCAAATTCAACAGATAGGCTTAAGAGTAGTAAAAAGATTCAGGAAATTTGAAGACATCAGTGGAGACTATCCAATCTGAAGAACAGACAGAAAAAAATGTTTTACAAGTATGTGAAAAGAACTTCAGGGTCCTGTGGGAAAATGTCAATCTAAAAATCATTTAATTGGGTTCTCAGAAGAAGAGGAGAGAGAAAATGAAAGAGAAAAATAAATTAGTAAATAGATGAAAATCTCCCAAATTTGGTAGAAAACGTCGTTATAGAGCCAAGCAGCTCAGCAAACCCATGTAAGGTAAGTACAAAAAAAAAACCCCAAATACACAAACAAACAAACAAACCCCACAACAACAAACCACATCTAGGCACAATTAAGCCAAGTTTCTGAAAACCAGTTGAAAAGTTGTCAAAGGAAAAAGACATCACATAAAGGGAGAGTGATTATCACTGACTTTTCAACAGAAACAACTGAACATCTTTAAAGTGCTGAAAGATAAATTCAGTGCATTTAGAATTCTATATCCAGCAAAAATATCCTTCAGAAATGAAGGTAAAGTCTGACTTCCTAAAGATATGTCAAAGAAAAATTTTCAGGCTAAATGGAAATGATAGCAGGTACAAACTCAGATCAACAGAAGCAATAAATAGCACCAGAAATTGTTACACAAAAGTGGATATGTGTAAAATATTTTCTTTCCAATTAAAAAAAAGAGCTCACTGTTTAAAGCAAAGTTTATAACACTGTATTTTACTATTTACAATACATGCATATATATGTGACTGGGCATTAATAGAATTTTACTGTTGCTAGATTTTTACATTTTACATGCAGGAGTAAAATATTCACTCTACTAGGTAGGCCACAGTAAGTTAAGAATGCATTGTAAAATACCTAGAAAATACCTTAAAAAATCCAAAAAGGTAGAGTTTAAATCCACAGAGAAATTAAAATGAATATTCTAAATATGTGATTAACCCAAATAGCATAAGGAAGGAAAAACAAAGGAAAAAAGATGGAACAAATAGAAAACAAATAGAAAAATGGTAAACCTAAGTTCAACTATATCAATATTAAATGTAAATAAACTAAACACCAATTAAAATTATGGCAAATAGCATAAAAAAGCAAGATTCAAGAATATGCAATCTATAAGAGCTACAAGGAGACTAATAGATTAAAAATAAAAGTGAGGAGATACTCATGCAAACCCTAAGCAAAAGAAATACGGTGTGGCTATATTAACCCAACATAAATGTGGGCTTTGAGCAAAGGGAATGACTAGAACTTAAAGGCATTCCATAATGATAAAATGTTCATTTCAATAGGAAACATAATAATCATAAATGTTTACGCAGTTAACAACAGCTTCAAAATACATGAAGCAAAAACTGACAGAACCAAGGAAAGAAATAAATCCACAATCACAGTTAGAGACTTGAACATCATGGTTTCAGTAACTGATAGAAAAACTAGATGAAAAATCAAGACTCTAGCAGATTTGAACATCATCAACCAGTCTGACCTAATGGACTTTTATAAAATGCTATACCCCCAAACTTCAGGACACATGTTCTTTTCAAGCACACATAGAATATTCATCAGGATAGGCTGTATGTTGGGCCATAAAATAAGTCTCAAATTTCAAAGGATTGAAATTTTACAAAGTTATTTCCTTACACAGTGGAGTTATAGTAGAACTTAACAACACTAAGAACCCTGAAGACTGCAAAAGGAACTGTGGTTCAAAGGAAAAATAAAAAAGGAAAATTAGAAACCATTTAAACATTTTTTTTAATGTTTATTTTTTTAAATATTTTTTTAACGTTTATTTATTTTTGAGATAGAGAGAGACAGAGCATAAATGGGGGGAGGGTCAGAGAGAGAGGGAGAAACAGAATCGGAAGCAGGCTCCAGGCTCCAAGCTGTCAGCACAGAGCCCCACGCGGGACTCAAACTCGTGAACCATGAGATCATGACCTGAGCCAAAGTCGGACACTTAACCGACTGAGCCACCCAGGTACCCCTAATGTTTATTTTTTGAAAGAGACAGAGAACATGAGTGGGGGAGGGGCAGAGAGACAAGGGGACAGAGGATCCAAAGTGGGCCCAATGCTGACAGCAGAGAGCCTGATGCAGGGCTCAAACCCGCTAACCACAAGATCATGACCTGATCTGAAGGCAGACGCTTAACCAACTGAGCCACCCAGGCATCTCAGAAACCATTTAAAAGTAAGTGATCGTGAACATATAACGTATCAAAATTTGCAGAATGCAGTTAAATTGGTGTTTAGAGGGAATAAACTTTAAACGATATTTTAGTATATGTGCTGCCGAAGTGGGCACATTAAATGATATTTTGATATCATTTAAAACCAATGATATAAAACCAATGATGTAAGATTTCACTTTAAATTGCTCTAAAAGAAGAAATTAGGCCATATATATAATTTCTGTATATAAAACCATTTTTTAAAGAGCAGAAATTGATAAAATACAAAACAATAGAAGAAATTAATAAAAGCCAAAAGACGTTTCTTTGAAAAGATTAAATAAAATTAACAAACTCCTAGCAAGGCTGATCAAGAAGAAAAGAGAAGCATGAATTACCAATATCAGGAATGAAATAGAGAATAATACCATGGGTCCTATAAACATTAAAATGATAATAAAAAATAAGGGAGTAATGCCTTTATGCTAATGGATAGTATAGGAACAATTGGATAAACCTTTTGAAACATATGAACCATAGCTCCCACCTCACACCACGCACAGGTATTAATTGAGATGTTTTTAGATCCAAACCTAGAATCTAAAACTAGTAAGTTTCTAGAAGAGAGCATAGGAGAATATAATATCTTTGAGATCATGGGTTGGCAAATATTTCTTATTAGGAGACAAAAACATTAAACATAAAAGGGATATTTATAAATTGGACTATCAAAATTTTAAGACTTCTGTTTATCTAAAAGACCCATTAATTAAATAAAACAATAAGGCGCAGACTGTGAGAAAATATAATGCATATGTATATCTGAGAAAAGAGCTATATAGGGAATACATAAATAACTACAAATCAACAAGTAAAACTCAAACAAGAATTTAAAAATGGACAAAACACTACTACAACATATACTTCACAAAAGAAATGTACAAGAATAAATGCTCAAACATCATTCACTGTCGAGATTTGCAAACTAAAACCGTAGCAATATATCATTTCATACCAAATCTTGGTGAGACCATAGAATACCTAAAACTATCATACTGTGTTAGGTGGAATATAAAATGGTACCATCTATATTATAATGTCTTATGAAGTTAAATATACAACTACGCTATCACTCAGTAATTCTACTCCTAGGTTCTTATTCAAAGGAACTGAAAATATGTCCACAAAAAAAATGTATATGAGAATATTATAGAGGTTGGGATTTACTGAAAGTGGGTGAAACAGAACTTTCTAAGGTAATACAAATATTCTCTATTACATTTATCAAAACTCATTGAATTGTACTCTTCAGATATGTGTGCTTCACTGTATATGAATTTTACTTCAAAAAATTTTTTTAAAAAACCCACAACATTATCAGTTCTCCCCAAACTTGATTTAGAGATTCAGTGCAATCCCAGTCAAGGTTCCAGTAAGTTATTTTGTGGACACTGACAAACTGATTACAAAGTTTTTATGGAGATGCATAAAACCCAGAATAGACAATACAACATCAAAGAACAAATTGGAGGATGGACACTACCTGGCTTTAAAACTTAGTATAAAAACTAGAGTAGTCAAGACAGTGTGCTGTTAGTGAAAAAACAGATCAGGGGAACAGAATAGAGAGGCCAGATGTAGACCCACATAAACAGAGTCAACTGATTTTTGACACAGGAGCAAAGGCAATACAATGGAGAATAGGCAGTCTGTTCAACCAATGGTATTGGAACAAATGGACATCCACATGCCAAAAAAAAAAAAAAAAAAAAAAAAGAATCTAGATAAATCTTACACCCTTCACAAAAATTAACTCAAAATGGGTCAAAACCTAAATGTAAAATGTGAAATGATAAAACCAAAGATAACATAGGAGAAAACCTGGATGACCTTGGGTATGGTGACGATTTTTTGGATACAACACCAAACGCATGATCCATGAAAGAAATAATGGATAAGCTGAACTTCCTTAAAATTAAGCACTTATGCTCTGTGAAATATAACGTCAAGAGAATAAGAAGACAAGCCAGAGACTGGGAGGAAATACTTGCAAAAGACACATTTGATAAAGAACTGTATCCAAAATATACAAAGAACCCTTAAAACTCAAGAAGAAGGAAACAATCTGATTAAAAGGTGGGATAAGAAAAATCTTATCAGATACCTCATGGAAGAAGACAGGCAGATGGCAAATATTCACCTGAAAAGGTGTTCCATATCACATATGTCACTAGAGAACTGCAAATTAAAACAACAATGAGCTATCACTACATACCTATTAGAATGGCTAATATCCACAACACGGACAATACCAAATGGCAAGGAAGAGGTGGAACAACAGAAACTCTCATTGATTGCTGGTGGGAATGAAAAATGGTACAGTCACTAGGAAAGATAGTTGGTGATTTCTTACAAAACTAAACAAGTCTTCACATATGAGCCAGCAGTTGCACTCCTTGGTATTTACCCAGAGGAACTGAAAACTTATGCTCACACAAAAACCTGTACAAAGGTGATTATAGCAGCTTTATTCATAAGTGCCCAAACCTAGAAGCATCCACAATGTCTTTCAGTAGGTGAATGGATAAATAAACTATGGTACATCCAGAAACTAGAATATTAATTAACACTAAAACTAAATGGGCTCTCAAGGCACAAAAAGACATGGGAGAACCTTGAGTACATATTACTAAGTGAAAGAAGCAGTCTGAAATCAGCCTCACAGTGTAGGATTCTAATTATATAATATTCTGGGAAAGACAAAACTCTGCAGATAATAAAAAGTTAATGGTTGCCAGGGATTGGGGAGGAGGGAAGGGTACTTTATAATGATGGATATTTATCATTTGTTCAAACCCATAGAAAATACACCACCAAGAGTGAACCCTAATGTCAACTATGGACTTTGGGTAATTATAATGTGTCAATGTAGGTTTATCAGTTGTAACAAATGTAACACTCTGGTTGGGGCTATTGACAATGGGAGAGTCTACTGGGCAGGGAGTATATGGGAAATCTATGTATCTTCCCCTTGATTTTGCTATGAACCTGAAATTACTCTGAAGAAAATGTCTTAAAAAAAAAAAAGCCAAGAAAAAAACCCAACTTCATGCTTGCTACTTTTTCTCTATGAGATAAAATCACAATTTCATAAAAAATTGAAAGAAGGATGTAAAAGTATCCTTAAATGATAATCCTTAAGCCTTTGTATATGCTCTATTCATTACTCATTTTTCAAATGTTTCTTTATTTTTGAGAGAAAGAGAGAGAGAGAGAGAGACAGAGAGAGAGACAGAGAGAGAACAAGTGGAGAGATGCAGAGAGAGAGGGAGACAGAGAACCCTAAGCAGGCTCCATGCTGTCAGCACAAAGCCTGATGTGGGACTTGAATTCAGGAACCATGAAATCATGACCTGAGCCCAAATCAAGAATCAGAGGTATAACTGACTGAGCCATCCAGGTGCCCCTATTCATTACCTCTATTTGCTTGTTTTGTGGAAGTAAGAATTGTTTCTAATACATATAAAGAATTAGAAAAAAAAAAAACAAACCTAAACTAATAACTGGTAGACATGTAACTTCTTAGAGACTTCGAAAGACACTTTGACAGGACCTATCAAAACAGAAATTGCTATAACTTTGACCCAGCTCTCCCCCTTGTCCCTAGAAATATTCACATAAAGTGCCAACAGATATGTGGGCAATGATCTCACTGTAGCATGGCTTGGAATAAGAACAAATTGGAGACAATTTAAATGTCTATCAATAGGGCCATGGTTAACAAATTATGGCCATCTGGGTTAATAAATACTGTGCAGCTGTTAAAAGAAAGCATAAATATTAAATGCGTATGAGATACTTTTGTGTGAAAGAACTAGGCTATTGAAGAACATGAATAATAATATCTCATTTTTAAAAAAAATTTATTTATTTTGAGAGAGAGAGAGAACATATGCAAGCGTGCAAACGGGGGGGGGGGGTAGAGACAGAGAGAGAGAGAGAGAGAGAGAGAGAGAGAGAGAGAGAGAGAGAAAGAGAATCCCAAGCAGGCTCCACGCTGCCAAGACAGAGTCTGACACAGGGCTTGATCTCACAAACTGTGATATCATGACCTGAGCTGAAATCAAGGGTCAGATGCTTAACCTACTGAGCCACCCAGGTGCCCTGATATTATCTCATTTCTGTAAAAATAACTCCTTTATTCCTCTCTTTGCTTCTTTCCTTCCTTTTTCTTTGTAAATGAATTGAGAATGCCCTAAGGATACACATCAAACTATTAGCAGTGGTTACCACCTGGAGAAAGGGAGTGGAAAGATGGCAAGTGAGAACTTTAATCTTTTTTTAAAATTTCTTAAATAATTTTTTTAACATTTTGTTATTTTTTTTACAGACAGAGAGAGATAGAGCATGAGCGGGGGGGGGGGGGTGTGCAGAGAGAGAGAGCGAGACACAGAATCTGAAGCAGGCTCCAGGCTCTGAGCTGTCAGCACAGAGCCTGTGCTCGAACCCATGAACCAACCGTCCATGAACCAACCGTGAGATCATGACTGAGGCAAAGTCGACACTTAACCAACTAACTGAGCCACCCCAGAGCCCCCCCCCTTTTTTTAACTTTCTGTATGCCTATTATACTTTAATTTTTCTTCTCAATGAATGTATGGTTGTTTTGTAATTAACATTTTTTCCCTAATTTTCTTGAGATGCAATTGACATATAACATTGTATAAGTTTAAGGTGTACAATGTAATGATTTGATATATGTATGTATTGCAAAATGACTACCATGTAAGCTTAGTTAACATCTATCAGCTCACATAGTTACAAACTTTTTTTTCCTTGTGATGAGAACTTTTAAGATCTATTTTTTTAGCAACTCATAGTTACCACACTGTAGATTACATCCAAGAACTTAATTTATCTTATAGGTGGAAGTTTATGCCTTTTGATCACCTTCATTCATTTCCCTATCACCTGCTCTCCCTGGCCCCACCTCACCTCTGGTTGTTTCAAAAAGAAAGGAGGACAAGGAGAGGAAGGAAGGAAGGAAGGAAGGAAGGAAGGAAGGAAGGAGACAACAGTTATCTGTACTGCAGAGCCAAAGGACCACCTAATCATCAGCGTTCATGATTGATCAGGACTTGGAAGAATGACTTCAGGTAGGACCAGATTTGACCCCAAACAATTGCGAATATTTTTTATTTTTATTTTTTTTTCAACTTTTTATTTTTATTTTTTATTTATTTTTGGGACAGAGAGAGACAGAGCATGAACGGGGGAGGGGCAGAGAGAGAGGGAGACACAGAATCGGAAGCAGGCTCCAGGCTCCGAGCCATCAGCCCAGAGCCTGACGCGGGGCTCGAACTCACAGACCGCGAGATCGTGACCTGGCTGAAGTCGGACGCTTAACCGACTGCGCCACCCAGGCGCCCCTATTTTTTATTTTTAAAGACGGAATAGTAGACACCACCACTTCCCTTGGTAACCATTTTGATTTGTAATGATCTTGACAAGGAGATATTACTTTCTTCTGAGTATCTCTGTCCCGAGTGTAGAAACAGAACAGCTGATCATCATATATTAACACACAGCGTTAACTTTCAATTACCCATGATAAGGTTAGGGGAGGCGCAGTGACTTTGATAAGGAAACCCACCCCCCACTTCCCATTGTTATGTTTCCCTTTTTAGAGCCCATCACTGTGAAGCTGGAATAACTTGAAGAACGGAGGTACACTGTACAGGCACAGCCTGGGAGTCAGCTGTGTACTTGTAGGCAAAGTAGTTAAGCTTTCTAAACCTCAGTTTCCTCATTTGGAAATGATTACAACCATAACGGTAGTGATGATAATAATTCCTCCTACCTTGCGGGCCAGTTGTAAGAATTAGGGGTGCCTAGGTGGCTCAGTCGGTTAAGCTCCCGACTTTAACTCAGGTCACAACCCCCCGGTTGGTTAGTGAGTTCCAGCCCTGCGTCAGGTTCTGTGCTGACAGCTCAGAGCCTGGAGCCTGCTTCGGATTCTGTCTCTCTCTCTGCCCCTCCCCCGCTCACGCTCTCTCTCAAAAATAAATAAACATTAACATAAAAAAGAGTTATTAGGATTAATTAAAACACCTTGCTCATAGTAAGTCCTCAATCATGATTATATTTAATCCAACCCTCTAAGGTAACCCAGAGTGCTAGTGGAGTAGAGCGGAGATAAGAACTCACATCTCTTTACTTCAAGGACCCTACATTACAGGGCTTCTGTTAGTCTCTGTGACAACGGTAACTTTGGGGTTGTTATTACTTTACCTGACGGTTGCTCGTTCGCTGCTCGCCTTGTTGAGATCCACTTTACAGTTCAAGAGAGCCTCACATTCAGTATTCCCCGCTTATCCCCGGATCCGCTTTCTGCGGCTTCCGTTTCCCACCCGCAACCATGGTCCGGAAGTAGATGGTCGGCGTTCTGAGGCGCTCTGTCGCAACGCCTACGTCATTCACCACGCTTCATCTCATCTTCGCAGGCAGTTTATCATCTCGTGTCATCACGAGAAGGAGGGTGAGTACAGTACAATAAGATATTTTGAGAGCAAAGGAGACTACCTTCACATAACTTTATTATAGTATATTGTTGTAATTGTTCTATTTTATTATTAGTTATTACTGTTAATCTCTTACCTTGCCTAATTTATAAATTAAACTTTATCATAGGAATCTATGTACAGGAAAAAAACATATATAGGGTTCAGTGGTACCAGCAGTTTCAGCCATCCACCAGGGATCTTGGAACGTATCCCCCACAGTTAAGGGGTGGGTAGAGTATAACGTACACGTATTCTAGAATGTAAAGGGTTATTCTTTACATGAGGATGATGGGCAGTTTATTCGTTCATCCTCACCAGAAAGGTTCACACTAAAGGAAATGGGATTATACTTCACCAGGAGGGATTTAGATTAGACAGGAAGAAGAACTTCCTGACCGATGATTTCCTTCCCAGCAGGCCTTAAAAATAGAATACTCACCCGTTTATCAGTTTTTAAGATACAGACAGTTAGAATAGATGGTTTTTCAAGATCTCTTTTAATATTAGGATTACTTTTATCAGAAGCTGTTTCTAAGAGGAACTCATTTTATGCCCATCTATGAATTAAAGAATTTACAGGGATTTTTTCGTTCCCAAAGCAATGGGAAATACTTTTTGTCTTGCCTTTGTCTCTTTAAAGGCCTATAAAATTATACCAAACTGCTTTAGCAAGCTAAAAAAATATGGGAAGCACACAGAAAGAGATTTACGAAAATATTGTGTGATAAAAATTTACATTTGTATAGCACTTTAAAATTATTTACTACAAATATTATTTATAAATATTTGAGTGAACTCTAAGGGGCTTAGGACCGCGTCTGAAATCTAATTCTTTGGACTGGTCGGTCTGTGTAATTGGACTCCACCATGCAGGCAACTGAGAATAAATATAAGGTAACACTGACATCTAGTGGATTTTACATGTTATTGCCGTTGTTTGGGGTGGACCTTAACAAATTTAACATCAACTCAAAGTTAACATCAGTTATTTTAGACACTGGACTGATAGGACCTGAGAGTCCCTTCTCCTTATTTTAAGAGTACATTAAAAAAAAAAAGTTTTCAAAGATATGTTAGTACTTAAAAATTGTTATTTTATTGTTGTTTTCTAATTTAATTTTATTTTGCCAACTGAATGTGATCTGTGTGATGGTGACTTGGAATTTGTTGAAACTTCTTTTAAAAGCCAGCCCATGCTAGCTTTTTGTCATTGTTCTATGTGCACACAGAAACAAAATATACTTTGGTTTGGTTTGGTTTTGGTTTTTGCAGAGTTCTTATATATAAGTGTGAATTTGGTTGTCCCAAGTTTTCTATATCTTAAGGATTTGAGGCGTGAGGGAGTTACTCACTTTATTACATTGTGATACAAATAAGGTAAAAATCTTCCTCTATGATTGTGGTTTGTCACCATCTCATTATACTTCTGTCAGGTTTTTTGCTTTCTGTATATACACTGTTAAATGCACATAAATTCATGGCTTTTCAATCTTAGTGAAATGGTCTTTTAGATTATGTAGTGTCTCTCTTTGTCCTCATTATTGCCTTTTGCCTTAAGTTCCATTTTATATATCATTAGTATTGCCACAATAGCCTCCCTTGGGAAATTACTTGCTGGGTATTTCTTAAATCCTTTTATCGTTATTGACCTTTTTGTGTCCTTTTGTCTAAGTTGTTTCCCTTGTAAGCCTTACATGGCTGGCTTAAAAAAGTCTGGGGCGCCTGGGTGGCTCAGAGCCTGGAGCCTGCTTCAGATTCTGTGTCTCCCTTTTTCTGCCCCTCCCCTGCTTGCACTCTGTCACTCTCTCTCAAAAAATAAAATACAATGTTAAAAAAATTAAAAAAAAAATTTTTTTTAACGTTTATTTATTTTTGAGACAGAGAGAGACAGAGCATGAACGGGGTGGGGGGGTGGGCAGAGAGAGAGGGAGACACAGAATCGGAAGCAGGCTCCAGGCTCTGAGCCGTCAGCCCAGAGCCCAACACGGGGCTAGAACTCACGGACCGTGAGATCGTGACCTGAACCGAAGTCGGACGCTTAACCGACTGAGCCACCCAGGCGCCCGCCCCAATGTTAAAAATTTTTTTTAAAAATCTGAGGATCTCTGTCTTTCAATAGTGAGTTTATTCTCTTTACAAATACTATGATTATTGATATATTTAAACTTACTTCCACAATCTCATTTTGTGTTTTTTTAAATTTACTGTTTTCTCTGTATTTTCTTTCTCTTTTTATTATGATCCATTGTATATGTATGTATATATATATATATACACTCTCATATATATACACACACACACACACACATATATATATACAATATATATGTATATATTCCTCTCTCCACTATTTTAGGATACATTGTACTATCATTTTCTTTTAGCTTTTTTATCATGAAATCGTTCAACTGTGCAAGTATGTGTATGACCACTCATGTGCCCTCCTCCCAGCTTTAAGAAGTTTTAACCCTAGAATTTGGCTGTAACTGCCTCAGGTTTATTAAATAAGAAAAAAACAAAAAGGACAGATTCAGTTGAAGTCTTTGTGTATCCCTCCTCAATCTCAGTTTTCCTTCTCTCTCTCTCAAGGATTCACCTCTGTTATGAATTAGATGTTTATTAATTCCATATTTGCTTTAACATTTTTTCTGTATTTTCTAGTTTTAAATGTTTTGCTATTTTAAACATCTATATGAATAATATATCTTTCTTATCAACATTATGGTTTTGACATCCATTCGTGTTAGTTGACATGCATCTGGTTCACCACTTTAATTCCTGTACAGTAGTATTCCATTTGCATATATACATTTTTGTCCTACCTATTCTCCTGTTGATGGATATTTAGTTTCTCCTTAAGTTTTTCTTATTTCAAACAATGTTAGAATGATGTTCTTTCGATTTCTCCATGTGCACAGGTGTAAGAATTTCTTTAAAGCAACTCTTTTGTTGATGTACCCCCTAAAATAATCTTGACAAACTATGTAATTTCTTGCACTCTTTAGTGATAGTATTTAAATGTTTTCATTTAAAATTTGAATTGTAGCAAATGATGTGATGTTTGCTTTATTGTAAATATTGATATTTTAAAATATAACTGTTCAAAAAATACAAATATCAAAGGAGTTTGATAGGCACCAACACCATCAGTATAAAGTTACATGAGAAGTTCTATTATGTAGTAGTCTGAAATTTTACATTGTTCCCTTTCCAGCTTCAATGCGGGTTTCCAATACACTCTACAGAGTTTTATCCTAATGCATTGTTTGATATTTGAAAATATTTTCTCTATTGCCCTATCATATTTCCTTACAACAAAATATACATCAAAATGTAGACATTTTTTCTCTGTGGCCAAAAGACTCTGTCTGAGTGGTAAAACATTTCATTCTGAATTGAGCTATTTGTACCATTATAAGCAGTACAAAATTGGTCAAGACAACATAATTATTTTGGTGAATGGTTATTAAGCATAAATATTAAAATTTTACCAAAACCATATTTGGTAAAATATGTTTGAGTGTTTTTCAATTAGTTTATGTATCTATGGAAAAATAATTATTATTGCTAGAAAACTATGAGTGCAGCACCAATCCTATTCCTGCTTTTTATTTTTATAGCTGAAGCTTCTGAGAATATTGTTCATATAAAAAAATGGATGAGAATGGAGTATTTTGCTAGAACCATGTCAATTATTTGAACTTATAATGAGTCATACTGTAAAAAATAATGTAATTATCTATCATAAATGTTAATAACCTGTCAGCTGACAACTCAATTAGATCTGCTTTCAGTTTTTTTTATTTTTTTTTATTTTTTATTTTTGGGACAGAGACAGAGCATGAACGGGGAGGGGCAGAGAGAGAGGGAGACACAGAATCGGAAACAGGCTCCAGGCTCCGAGCCATCAGCCCAGAGCCTGACGCGGGGCTCGAACTCATGGACCGCGAGATCGTGACCTGGCTGAAGTCGGACGCTTAACCGACTGCGCCACCCAGGCGCCCTGCGATCTGCTTTCAGTTTTGTTGAAAGCAAAGATTTGGAAACAACCTGATTTACAAAATGTTCTGTCATGCAGATATTATAGTCATTCACTTTCTCAGATTCTGGGAAATACACCAAAAAGTCTTTAGCAGTCCTATGGAAAAATTATACTTGTTGCTGTTTTACTTAGAGGCGTCTTGTAAACCCAATATAACTAGAAAGTTTGGGGAAAATAAATATATTGTTAAATATATATATATATTTATATTATATATATATAGTCATATATATGATAATTTTTGATAAACATCCATAATCTCATGTTTTAAAGATATTTTCATCAAAATCTTAGAACTATAGATTTATATAATTCAGTGAATTTATATAATTCATTATATATAATATAATATTTATATTATATATATAGTCATATATATGATAATTTTTGATAAACATCCATAATCTCATGTTTTAAAGATATTTTCATCAAAATCTTAGAACTATAGATTTATATAATTGAGTCCACTTAGAATGGCAGCCTAAAACTTAATTTGCAAAGCTATCGGCCAAATTAAAGCTTCTGATAGAAAAAGCGTGACTTCCAAAAACAGACACATAGACCAATGGAATAGAATAGAAACCCCAGAACTAGACCCACAAACGTATGGCCAACTCATCTTTGACAAAGCAGGAAAGAACATCCAATGGAAAAAAGACAGTCTCTTTAACAAATGGTGCTGGGAGAACTGGACAGCAACATGCAGAAGGTTGAAACTAGACCACTTTCTCACACCATTCACAAAAATAAACTCCAAATGGATAAAGGACCTGAATGTGAGACAGGAAACCATCAAAACCCTAGAGGAGAAAGCAGGAAAAGACCTCTCTGACCTCAGCCGTAGCAATTTCTTTTTTTTTTTTTTAATTTTTTTTTAACGTTTATTTATTTTTGAGACAGAGAGAGACAGAGCACGAATGGGGGAGGGTCAGAGAGAGGGAGACACGGGCTCTGAGCTGTCAGCACAGGGGCCCGATGCAGGGCTCGAACTCACGGACCGCGAGATCGTGACCGGAGCAAAGTCGGCGCTCAACCGACTGAGCCACCCAGGCGCCCCCAGCCGTAGCAATTTCTTACTCGACACATCCCCAAAGGCAAGGGAATTAAAAGCAAAAATGAACTACTGGGACCTTATGAAGATAAAAAGCTTCTGCACAGCAAAGGAAACAACCAACAAAACTAAAAGGCAACCAATGGAATGGGAAAAGATATTTGCAAATGACATATTGGACAAAGGGCTAGTATCCAAAATCTATAAAGAACTCTCCAAACTCCACACCCGAGAAACAAATAACCCAGTGAAGAAATGGGCAGAAAACATGAATAGACACTTCTCTAAAGAAGACATCCGGATGGCCAACAGGCACATGAAAAGATGCTCAACGTCGCTCCTTATCAGGGAAATACAAATCAAAACCACACTCAGATATCACCTCACGCCAGTCAGAGTGGCCAAAATGAACAAATCAGGAGACTATAGATGCTGGAGAGGATGTGGAGAAGCGGTAACCCTCTTGCACTGTTGGTGGGAATGCAAATTGGTGCAGCCACTCTGGAAAACAGTGTGGAGGTTCTTCAGAAAATTAAAAATAGACCTACCCTATGACCCAGCAATAGCACTGCTAGGAATTTACCCAAAGGATACAGGAGTACTGATGCATAGGGGCACTTGTACCCCAATGTTTATAGCAGCACTCTCAACAATAGCCAAATTATGGCAAGAGCCTAAATGTCCATCAATGGATGAATGGATAAAGAAATTGTGGTTTATATACACAATGGAGTAGTACATGGCAATGAGAAAGAATGAAATATGGCCCTTTGTAGCAACGTGGATGGAACTGGAGAGTGTGATGCTAAGTGAAATAAGCCATACAGAAAAAGACAGATACCATATGTTTTCACTCTTATGTGGATCCTGAGAAACTTAACAGAAACCCATGGGGGAGGGGAAGAAAAAAAAAAAAAGAGGTTAGAGTGGGAGAGAGCCAAAGCATAAGAGACTCTTAAAAACTGAGAACAAACTGAGGGTTGATGGGGGTTGGGAAGGAGGGGAGGGTGGGTGATGGGTATTGAGGAGGGCACCTTTTGGGATGAGCACTGGGTGTTGTATGGAAACCAATTTGACAATAAATTTCATATATTAAAAAAAAAAGAAAGAAAAAGCGTGACTTCATTTTTTAAAATTCAAACGTGTTAATACACATTTCAAGGTATATTATGAAAGCCAATGAAAAATAAAAGTGTATCTTTTTCTATTGAAAAAGAGGAAGTTACTGTGATATATATAGCTCTAATATAAAATATTCTTTTTGTAAGTAGTAAGTAGTACTGTTTTTCATTATTTAATTTGAAATACACAATATGTAGCCAAAATAGCATGATATATGTGAAAAGCAGTAAGCAAAGACATGGGATTTCTTTTGGTAAGAAAGTGTGTGTGTGTTTGCTTATTGAACTCTCTTTTTTATCTTTTGGAAATCATGTAAAAAACTTAAAATAATTTTAATGCTTTCAAAGACATCATCTTATCTGTCTTTAAAACAATAAAGGTATATTTGCTGTAAATATATTGAACCACAATTTAATAGGAACCAGAAACATTTTGTAAGGTGACATCAGATCATCTTATATAAACTTAGATAATTATTACTACATAATTATATAAGTGGTATAAATAATATATAATACAATTTGATAAATATGCTTTCACCATCTCATGGAATATTTCTTTACTAATTTATTGGTTGTTTAATAAAAATAGTGTTTATTCTGTTCCAAGTATTCTGCAAATGTTAACTGATCTATTTCTCATAACAATCCTGTGAGATACCTCCTGTAATTTATCCCCATTTTTTTTTAAGATTATTTATTTTTTAGAGAGAGAGTGCAAGCAGGGAAGGGGCAGAGAGAGAGAGAGAGGGGACAGAAGATCCAAAACGGGCTCCATGCCTACAGCAGCGAGCCTGGTGTGGGGCTTGAACCCATGAACCATGAGATCAAGACCTGAGCTGAAGTCAGACGCTCAACCAACTGAGCCCCCAGGTGCCCCAATTTATCCCCATTTTATAGCCAAGGAGACCAAGGCACAGAGAAGCACCTTGAACACTTACACAGGTAGTAAGAGGCACAGTAAGTTTATATCAAACAACGTACATTGAACCTGAAAGATAGCCATTCAGTTGTCATTCCTAATTCCATGCCATAAATTTTGAAACATGAAGTAGTTCTAAACATCTTTCCAGTTTCTTGTAAATGAAGCAGCATCACTTCCTTGCTCTGCTTCAGCTTTCAGTTTAAAGACTCCTTTCTTTTCAAATGAAGGCACCTCCGAGGATTTTGAGACTAGTTGCTAAGAGTAAATTACACATAAATATGTGGGAAGACCCCTTTTGGCATTCATTATTTCTTACTAATGTTCTCCTTGCATGACTCTTATGGGACTTTCTTCAGGAAGGATTGTGTGGTAACAGGAGAGTGACCAAACGGATGAAATCATTAAAATGAACGTCATTTATCCCATCTTCCTACACCACTATGTAAGTTCATGACATTCTAGCATGGGCCAAAATATCCTGTTCTTAACACTCTGCTTCTCTATCTTAAAACAAATATGCATAAGGCACAAAAAGACCTTTGGATTACAGTACATTAGTCAATCATTAAAGAAGAAACCAATAACTCAAACTGCTTCTTTATGTGGTGCCCCTGAGGTTTTTACATTTGGGCTGGACCCCATAATAAAATTTAGAAAGGGAAGAGCCATGTCTCTGTATCAGCCAGGATAGGCAATTTATGTTGTAGTAACAAACAACCCGCACATTTCAGTGGCTTCAAACAACAAAGTTTCATTATCTTTCAACCTGCATTCTTGGATTAGCTGGGCTCTGCTGTACATTATCTCCACTTTGGGCCCCAGGCTGAAAGAGCTGCTTCTATCTGGGGTGTTACCAGTTATTGTAGCAAAGGAAAAGGGCTCTGGAGTGGTTTGCTCTGGTAAGTCAATACTCTGAGCATTGTAGAGTGGGAAGGATGTTTGTGAAAGGGGTTGGACGAACAGAACAAATTATATGAGTCTTAGAGTGAATGGAGCAGGCATTGTTTTTATGTAGATCACTTTTAGGAAAGAATAGATATGAAAATTAAAAGTCTAAAACTCATTTATTTTCCCATGCCCTGGTATGCATTGAAAGGCTTCCATCTACCCCACAAAAACACAGGTACTCTGGTTTGAAGATCCATGGTTGAAGGGAATATAATTAGAAGTGGAATTGCTGGATTAGAACATGCACATCTTCAGCTTGTAGTGTATTGATAAGTGATTGCACTAGTGCTTGTTCCAATTTTCATTTCCATTGGTAGTGGACCAGTGTTCCCTTTGTTCTACGTCCTTGCCAACATGTACTACTGACAATCTTTCAAAAATTTTGCCGATCTGATAGGTGTGATTCATTATCTCTTTGTTATATTGAGATTCACATTTTTCTTTCTGCTACTGACTTTGAGCATCTGTTCATATGTTTGTTGAACATTCTGATTTCTCCTTCTGTAATTTATTGTTTCATTCATCCCTTTTTCTACTGGATTTTTTTGGAGGGGGGTCTTGTTCTTGTCAATGTGTAAAATATTCCTGTATCATACTTTTACATATATACAAACATTTACATATATAGGGCTCATTTATCCCTCTGCTTACTCAGCATCTTCACTTGGATGTCTCTGCTTTTATATGCATCTTAGACCTGCTATGGCCAAGATGAAATTCTTGATCTTCCCTCAATATCACCTCTATTTGCAGTCTTTCCCATTTCAGTTATTGCAAACTCCATCTTGGGGTGCCTGGGCTCAGTTGGTTAAGCATCTGCCTCTTGATTTCGTCTCATGTCATGATCTCATGGTTCATGAGTTTGAGACCCTAGCAGGGCTCTGCACTGACAGTGTGGAACCTGCTTGGGATTCTCTCTCTCTCTCTCTCTCTCTCTCTCTCTCTCTCTCTCTCTCTCTCTCTGCCCTAACCCACTCGTGTGCTCTCTCTCTTTCAAAATAAATACCTGGAAACTCCATCTTTCCAATTAGGCTAAAACTCTTAGAATCATCATCTACTGTTCTCATTCTCTCCCAACCAGCATTGAATCTGGCAGTAAATTCGGTCGACTACACTTTAAGAATACACCAGAATCTGACTACTTTTTGTCACCATCTTCTCTGGCTTGGATAATCACAATGGCCCATGGCCCATAGTTTATCTCCCTATCTCCCTCCTTGTTCCTGCCCACCCTCTCCTCTACCCCTAGTCTACTCTCAAAGTCTTGAGAAAATAAAAAAGATTGCTACTTTCAACAAAACTTTGCTAATGTGATAATTTTTGATAAAAGCAAGCAGAGGGACTCAATGGTTTCTATCTTACCCAGAGTAAAATCCAGTGTCCTATCATTGTTTATGCAAACTCATCAGGTCTGGCTTCCATCTACCATCCGACTTCATGCCCTTCATTTTCCCACTTGCTTATTCTGCTCCAGTTACACTGGCTTCCTTTTTGTTCTTCAGATATTTCCAGCCTGTTCCTGCTTCGTGGTCTTTGTGCTTACTGTCTTTTCTGCTTGGTGGATTCTACATGACCTGCTCCCTTATCTCCTTCAAAGCTAGGGTTCAGTTTACTTTAATCACCTTTTCAGTGACACCTTTCCTGAACCTACTGTTTTAAATTGTAATGAACTTTTCATCCATACTCTCCGGCCTGCCATTCCTTATATCCTTTCTCTGCTTTATTTTTCTCTTAGGCTTACACTAGGGATATACTAAATAATAAGCTTATTTGTTTATTTTCTGACTCCCTCTAGTAAAATCCAAGCTCTGAGAGGGCAGATAATTTTGTGTTTTGTTCACTGTTACATTCCTACCGTCTAGAACTAATGCAGAATAGGAATTCAACAGTCTTGGAACGAGTAAAAACCTATTTTGCTTTTACATAGACAAATGTATGCATATTTTCTTTTATAGCTTCTAATATCCTGTTTTAGGATTATCTCCCACTTAGACTGTACTTTTACTTTCATAGATTTTTAAAAAAAAATTTTATTATTTTGAAATTCATTTTTCTTTTTTAATGTTTATTTATTTATTTTGAGACAGAGAGACTGTGCAGGGTAGGGGCAGAGAGAGAGGGAGAGAGAGATTCCCAAGCAGACTCTGCACTGTCAGCATGGAGCCCAATGCAGAGCTCGAACCCATGAACCATGAGATCATGACCTGAGCCAAAGCCAAGAGTCAGACACTTAACTGACTGAGCCACCCAGGTGCCCCTGAAATTCATTTTTCTAAATATTCATCTGCCACAAGAGCACCTAAATATATTAAACAAATACTAATAGATCTGAAGGGAAAAATAATAATACAATGATAGTAAGGGACTTCAATATACCACTTTCAAAAATAGACATATCGTATAGACCAAAAATTGATAGGGAAACATTGGACTTGAAATATATTTTAGATCAAATGGACCTTACAGGAATATACATAACATTTCATCCAACAGCTGCAAAACACACATTCTTCTCAAGTTTACATTTAACATTCTTGAGGATAGAGCATATGTTAAGTTACAAAACAAGTCTTAGCAAATTTAAAGATTGAAATCATACTGAGTATCTTTTCTGACCAAAATGGTATGAAACTAGAAATCAATAACAGGAGGAAACTGGAAAATTCACAAGTAAGTGGAAATTAAACAACACACTCCTGAACAACCAAGGGGTAAAAGAAGAAATAAAAAAGGGAATAAAAAATATCCCCAGACAAGTGAAATTGTAAACACAACATACAAAAATCCAAAAAGTCAACATGCAAATTTGAAAATTCAACATGCAAAAACTTAAAACTCATGATATGTAGCAAAAAGCAGTGGGAAGTTATAACAATAAATGTTTGACTTAAGAAAAAAGAAAGGTCTCAAAAAAATAACTGAACTTTACACCTCAGAGGATTAGAAAATGAAGAGCAAACTAACCCCAACATTAGCAGAAGAAAGGAAATAATAACAACAAAAAATCAGAGTAGCAATAAATGAAATAGAGACCAGAAAAACAATAAAACTGAGAGCTTTATTTATTTTGAAAGATAAAATTGACAAACCTTTAGCTAGACTAAGAAAAGAAGAGGAAGACTCAAAAAAATAAAATCAGAAACGAAAGAGGAGACATTACAAATGGTACTACAGAATACAAAGGATCATAAGTGACTACTTCAAACAGTTATAAGCCAATAAATTGGATAATGTAGAAGAGATAGATAAAGTCCTAGAAACACACAACCTATGAAAACTGAATCATGAAGAAATAAATAAGCTTAACAGACCAATAATGAGTAAGGAGTTGAGTAAAAAATCAGAAAGCCCCCAATAAAATCCAGGCCCAGGTGGCTTCACTGGTGAATTCTACTGAACGTGTATAGAAAAATTAATGCCAATTCTTCTCAAACTCTTCCAAAAAATTGAAGCAGAGGTAACACTCCCAAATTCATTTTACAAAGCCAGCATTATCCTGATACCAAAGCCAGATAACGACACTACAAGAACACTACAGGGCAATATTCCTGATGAACATAGGTGTAAAAATTCTCAACAAAATATTAGAAACCAAATTCAACAGCACATTAAAAGAATTATACGTCATTATCAAGTGGCGTTATCTTTGGGATGAAAGGATGGTTCAACATACACAAATCAAAAATAAAATATACCACAATATTAGAATGAAAGATAAAAACCATATAAACATATTAATAGATATAGAAAAAGATACATTTGACAAAATTTGACATTCTTTCATGATAAATACTGTCAACAAATTAGGTATAGAAGGAATGTACCTCAACAGATACAAGGTACTTACAAATTGTTAAGATAATAAATGTTAATGCTATTACTACCAAAAAAATGGAGTTCAATTTCGGTATGGGTCAGGAATTCAAACACTACAAGACTACAAGAGACTGAAAAATTGTTTTCTGCTCTTTACTCTAGTTCCCAGTCCCACTTACTCAGCAAAAATTACCATGGGGAAGGATTCACAGGTTAAACGATTTATTTTTTTTGCTTTTGGAGGTCTTCCAGATTCTGATCTGCCATGTTCCTCCACATTGTCATTGAAAATGGGATTCGTTTCTCCCTGTCCTTGGAAAGTTTGCTCCTCTGACTGTACCTGGCCTAATCATTTCCCCCCAGGTGTAGAAGTGACTGCTATTCTTTGCTCATGTATGAGGAGCTTACTCCTCTGAAGAATGTACTTCATTCAGAGTAAAAGCATCCATTGCTGTTTATAATTTTAATGAAAAGAATACTTTTAAATTTATCTGGTGTTTTCCTGCTAGCATGCATAAGATGGTCTATCTTACATCTAAACCGGAAGTGGAACTCCCTTGCACTTTCCCCCCCTTAACTTCAGGGTTAAGTGACACACACTTAATTGTATACATTTAAAGTATAAAATTTGATATGTTTTGGCTGTTTATATTTTTTAAGTTTATTTTGAGAGAGAGAAGAGAGAGAGCAAGTGCACAGGCATGTGGGCCGGGGAGGGGCAGAGAAAGTGGGAGAGGGAATCCCAAGCAGGCAGAGCCCCACAGGACGGGGCTCAAACTCATGAGCCATGAGATCATGACCTGAGCTGAAATCAAGAGTCAGTCACTTAACTGACTGAGCCACCCAGACACCCAGGTTGTTTACATTTTTGACTATTCATTTTCTCTCCTGTGTTTTTTGATATCATTCCTACTTGCATTTAAATGTTTTTGTGATTGTAAGTCATATTGCTCACTGGAATATAATTTCCATAAGGGACATGTCTTTATCAGCACTTTATCCTCAGGGCTTGGAATAATGTCTGACACATAAGGAGTAAATGGATGAGGAAAATATACAGATTTAGATCTGGAGTTAATCTCTGCTAAGCCACTTACTAATTGTGTGACCTTTGCAAAATACTTAGCTTCTCTGAGTGCAGTTTTCCCCACCTGAATACTAGGATGAGTGTGTCTACGTTGTGAGATTTGAATTTAGATATCAATATAGGACAGGAGTTACCTGGCTTTGTAAGGATTCATGTGAAAAAAATGTGAGTGTTGTAGTTGATTCAATATCAGTCAGGATCATGGTGTCTACTGACTGGTAAAAAGAAGACAGGTATAGTCTTGGTGACATTAGGCAGTTTAACGTTTATATAGCACAGTAGCCTATGGGTTCAACTGGTTAGAACATGTCTCCTGAATTGTTCTACCCTGAGCATGAATTTTAAGAATGACGTGAAAACTGGAGCACAGCCAGGAATGAGCTACAAGCATAGCGATGGGTCTGGAAACGATCACATGTCCTCATAATTTTAGATCTGGTGATGATGGGTGATTTTGTGGATTATTTTAAGTGAAGACATGATTACTGTTGGCTAATATTTAAACTGTCTTGTAAATAGTGAGGGGACCTATTCTTTGTTCTGGAAGGAATGCTTGGCACTAACTGGTGTCATGCACAGGGACATGCATTTTGAAATTAATACAGGGAAAACTCTCTCACACGTAGAGTGCCTGGCAAAATAGGGCCTTACCTGTTACCTGCTAAGCATTCAGGTGGCTGAGTGACCACCTGAATTGTCAGGGAAATTAGAGCAGGACTAAGTGACACTGACAAACCTCTTCCAACTCCGTTTCTGTGATTCTGTGACTCACAAATTGAAAGCCACTAAATTATACCAGATATCATATGCTGAAGGCTGATTACCACATAGCCTGGGTAGGGTTCCTAGAGGAAGATCAAAATAAATGGATAAAGATTGACTCAGTTGGAGGTTGGGATTTGTAAATAAGCAAGGAGGCCTCCCTGTCGACAAAGAAATGAATCATCAGGGATTTTGAGTGGCTGTTCCTAGTAACTTGATATAACATGAAGTACATTGGACTGGAATAACCTGGTTCTAAATCTCCACAGTGTTACCAATTCTACCTGAAGTTCTGTTATTACCTGAAGTTCTACCATTAAGAGTTTTCTTTTTGAAACTTGAAGTGTTTTGATTTGTTAGTGGTTACCTATTTAAGTGAATTAAACCAGTGGTTAAATTTTTTTTAATTGGTGGAATGAAAATTTTTTTCAAATAAAAATTTATATGGGACAAGAGCCTATACATTTGTAAACAAAATGAAAAGTGTTCTGGATAAAAATGGAAAGCTGTACCTACTGAGATTGTCTTCATTTTCACTGTACTTTCTTCCTCAAAGACCCTCCACTAAAATTTTGGGTTCTTCAGGGCAAGGATTAGAAAACATTCCATAAAATTACTGTCAGCAGTCAGTAAAGGGAGGGTTATACAGAATTTCTGACCTGAGGAGTGGGAAAGAAGAAAAGAGGCAGATGCAAATTTTTCCCATTTTCTCATTTTTGGAGAGCCTGAGACTCTAGGCTTCATAGTACCAAAAATGAGACGTTTCCTTAAGGTTTGCATCTCTTTTGGAACTGGCTGACCTCATTCCAAGTTAATCACATCCAGCCCCTAGGAGATGCTTCAGGACAAGGCCAAGAGCATACATAAATCAGTAAGATCCCAGCAGGAAATAGATGGCACATGCAAACTAGTATAATTTGGGGAAGATAATTTAAGGGAATATACCCAGAAGTGTTAGTGCAGGAAACCATAAGCACTGTCCTGAGCTTAATGGCAGTGGAGTTGTTCCCCGTGAGGCCTACAGAAATGAATACACGGAGAGGTTTTAGAGTCCAAAAGGAGAGAGAGTCTTGTCAAGCAGTCTCACTAGAAAGAAGTAGTTACCTACCTGCTTCCGATTCTGTGTCTCCCTCTCCCTCTGCCCCTCCCCCACTCATGCTCTGTCTCTCTCTGTCTCAGAAATAAATAAATATTAAAAAAAATTAAACAACAAAAAAAGGGCGCCTGGGTGGCTCAGTCGGTTGAGCGACCGACTTTGGCTCAGGTCATGATCTCACGGTTTGTGAGTTCAAGCCCCGCGTCGGGCTCTGTGCTGACAGCTCAGAGCCTGGAGCCTGCTTCTGATTCTGTGTCTCCCTCCCTCTCTGCCCCTCCCCCACTCATGCTCTGTCTCTCTTTCTGTCTCAGAAATAAATAAACATTAAAAAAAAAATTTAGGAAGAAGTAGTTACCTTTAGTCAGGAGCACAACCAGAAAGATGTGCAAAGAGGTGAAAGGTGACTTTGCAAAGAGGAAGCAGGGTAATAAATATCTTACTCTTCCCCTTCCCTTTAGTTTCTTACTGAGGCCTCCTAAACAGCCAACCCCAACTGGAAGCCAGAGAGTGAGTATGCCTTTGATGTGGTCCACACAGGTGAGCATCTTGGGCAGAAAGGAGAGTGAAGAAGGTGGAGAGCAGAACCATGGACAAATGGAAGTTACTAGAACCATAAAAAACCTTTGGAGAATAAAATCTACCAACTAACAAACATGTTTTGGATGCTGGCTAATGCAAAATAATGAACTAAACATAGAGTAGAGGAGGAAATTATTCTTCATTTTTCTAAAATCTTCAACAATGGTTCAGATTAGAGAACTGCTGGGCCGTGGGGTGTTAGACAGTGAACTCTAGCTTCTACAACCCTGCAGTGACCTGAGCATGTCATTCTCTTCATTCCATCAGTAGAGCCTAGCAAGCACTGACTAATTCCATGAGCTTTATAGTTACTGTTTTCCCTCTAAGTTGTAAATGCCAGAAGTATGAAACCGGGAAGTACGCCTCTTTTCACTGTATCCCACCCAAGTTTACCACAGAGGAAAGGAACTGCAGTGCTATAACATTCCAGGGGCTATTAACAGTTATTTTAAGTCATATATATTATTTATACATGTATTTCATATGTATTATATGTATGTTATACACATACATATGTGCATATACATATATATACGTATACATTAATTCATTTATTCAAGGTTACCTAAATTATAGAAAACTTACAAAATTGACTAAAAAAGTAAGTTTGAAAAGTCTTATCACTATTAAAGAAACTGAGGGGTACCTGGGTGGCTCAGTAGGCTCAGAGCATCTGACTCTTCCTTTTGGCTCAGGTCATGATGTTGTGGTTTGTGAGTTTGAGCCCTGTGTTGGGCTCTGTGTTGCCAGCCTGGAGTCTGCTTGTAATTCTCTCTGTCTCCTTCTCTCTGCCCTTCCTCTGCTCTCTCTCTCTCTCTCTCTCTCAATAAATAAATAAATAAATAAATAAATAAATAAATAAATAAATAAAAATAAAAAGAAACTGAAATCATGGTTTTAAGCCTTTCTACTAAGACAACTGTTAAGCCAAACAGGCTTACATACAATTTCAGGAAACTTAATTATATATATGTATATAAACATATATATGTGAATAAATTTGTAAATATAAATTTATATATAAACTTACTGTTTGTTTTCAAAGTTGGTGTGAATTATTGATAGTATTCTCTTAACTTTTTTTAAATTAAAAAACTTTGGAGGGGAATATTACAGATTCACATGTAGCTGTTAAGAAATAATACAGAGAGCCAGTGATATAGTCAAGATACAGATAATTTTATCTCTACAAGGATCACTTCTATTACCCTTTTATAATCACACCCATTTTTCTTTCTACTTCCCCAAACTGGGGCTTAACTCCTGGCAACCAACAACCTGTTCTCCAATTCTATAATTTTATAACTTCAAGAATGTTACATGAATTGAACCACTCAGTATATAAGCTTTTGGGATCAGGTTTTTTTAATACTCTGCCAATTCTCCAATTTGTTAAGTGTGTAAATAGTTTGTTTCATTTTATTGCTGAGTAATATTTCATCATATGGAGGGTTCTCTAGTTTAGCTATTTACCTGTTGACGGACATCTGGGTTGTTCCCAGTTTGGGAATATTATGAATAAAGCTGTTTTAAACATTTATGTGCAGGTTTTGGGATGAACGTAAGTTTTCATTTCTCTGGGATAAATTCCCAGGAGTGCAATTGTTGGGTTGCATACTAGTTGCACAGTTATATTTTTAAGAAACTGCCCAACTGTCTTCTAGGGTAGCTATATTATTTTATATCCCATCTGTGATGCATGAGTTTCTCTGCATTCTGCCAGGATTTAGTATTGGCACTATTTTTTTTTTTAATGCTAGACATTCTGATAGGTATGTAGTGATAACACATTGTGGTTTTAGTCCACATTCCCCTAGTGGCTAATGATGTGGAGCATGTTTTCATGTGCGTATTTGCCATCTATAGTCCTCTTTGAATGAAGTGTTTCAATGTCTTTTCATGTCCCTCGCCCATTTCTAATTGGAATGGGTGTTTTGTTTTGTTTTGTTTTGTTTTTAACAGTTGAGATTCGAGCATTCTTTATATATTCTGGATATTAGTCCTTTGTCAGATAATGTGGTTTGCAAATATTTTTTCTATTCTGTATCCTGTCTTTTCACCTTCATATAGGATGTTTCATACTAAGTTTTTTATTTTGATTAAGTCCAGTTTATCAATTTTTCTTTTCATGGATGGTGCTTTTGATGTCAAGATTAAGAAGGCTTTGCCTGTATACCAAAGATTTTCTCCTGTCTTTTTTCTCTTAAAGTTTATAATTTTATAAAGTTAAAATATTTATTATTAAACCTAAACCTTTGGTTAATTTTAAGTTAATTTTTGCATAAGGTATGAGGTTTAAATTGAAGTTCATTTTTTTAACCTATGGATGTCCAATCACTCTAGCACCATTTGTCAAAAAGGCTATCCTTCCTCCATTGAATTACTTTCACGACTTTGTCAAAAATCTGTAGAGCGTATTTACCTATATGTAAATTCTCTATTGTGTACCATTGATTGGTGTATCTATCTCTCTGCCAACACTACATGGCTTTGATCACTAAGTCTTGAAGTCAAATATATTCTTCCCACTTTATTCTTCTTTTTAAAAATTGTTTTTAGCTATGCTACTTCCTTTGCCTTTCTGTATAAATTTTACAACAATTTTGTCTATATCTGCAAAGAATTTTGTGAGGATTTTGATAGGAATTGCATTAAAACTATATATCAACTTGGGAAAAATATATAGATACCGTTACTATATTGAGTCTTCTAATTCATGAAAATAGCGTGTATTTCCATTTATTTAGAACTCTGATTTCTTTCATTAGCATTTTGTAATTTTCAATATAAGAGTTATGCACATGTTTTGTTAGACTTACACTTAAGCATTTCAGGTTTTTTTAAGTGATTACAAAAGGTATTGATATTTTATTTTGATGTCCATGTGTTTGTGGCTCATTTATAGGAAGACAATTTTTTTAATAACGATTTTTTATTTGGGTACCGTTGACCACAGTGTTATTTTATTTTCAGGTGTACAACGTAGCTGTTCAGCATCTCTATGTTATGCTATCTATGCTCACTTCAAGTGTAGCTACCATCTATCACCATACAATGCTATTACAATACCATTGACTATATTTTCTACGCTGTGCCTTTTATTCCTGTGATTTATTCATTACATAACTAGAAGCCTGTATCTCCCACTCCCCTTTGCCCATTTTGCCCATCTCCTCTCCCCCTTCTCTCTAGCAATTATTAGTTTGTTCACTGTATTTATAGGTCTGATCTGCTGTTTGTTTGTTTGTTTATTCATTCATTTTTTTTTTAACGTTTATTTATTTTTGAGACAGAGCATGAACGGGGGAGGGTCAGAGAGAGGGAGACACAGAATCTGAAACAGGCTCCAGGCTCTGAGCTGTCAGCACAGAGCCCGACGTGGAGCTCGAACTCATGGACTGTGAGATCATGACCTGAGCTGAAGTCGGCTGCTTAACCGACTGAGCCACCCAGGCACCCCTCATTTTGTTTTTTTAATTACACATATTTTTTTTGAGTTTATTGTCTATTTTATAACTTTTGAAGTTTATACCTGTTTACTTTTCACTCTTTTCTTATTTGGAATAAGTGATTAAGATCAGACATTTCTTTTTTTCTAAGTTTTTTTTTAAGTTTATTTATTTATTTTGAGAGAGAGAGAGCATGAGAGCAAGTGGGGGAGGGGCAGAGAAAGAGAGGGAGAGAGAGAGAGAGAGAGAGAGAGAGAGAGAGAGAGAGAGAATCCCAAGCAGGCTCTGCGCTGTCAGCACAGAGCCCGACATAGGGCTTGAACTCATGTACTGTGAGATCATGAATGAGCCAAAGTCGGATGCTTAACTGACTGAGCCACCCAGGTGCCTAAGGCCATACATTTCTTACCATCCAACACTTTCACTGCATCTCACGAGTTTTGAAATGTAATGTTTAAATTTTTATTCAACTATAACCACTTTGAAATTTCTTTTTTGGTTTTCTCTTTAGCTCATGAGTTTGTTTTTTAACTTCTAAATATATAACTTCTAAATATATAGAGGTGGTTCTATTCGGTTATTTTCATTAGCCGTTTCAAACTTGCATTACAGTCAGAGAATGTGAATCTCTATAAGTTTACTACTTGAAGCTGGTAAGACCTCATCTCTAGACAATAAATTACCACAATCTCAAGCAAATACCAGCCCTAGTTGCAGTTTCCTTGATAGTTATGGAATTTTTAGAGAAGATCAAAATGACCTCAGATATGAGGTCATTGTTTTAGCCAATGCTTATTTTCTAAAAAAGGATCAGAAATGGACAACAGTAGGAGAAATTAAGATGGCAGAGCAGCATGGAGTCCCTGAGCTTGTCTCATCCCTGAAACGCAGCTAGATCAGCACGGAACCATTTTGAACACCTAGAAAATTGAGCTGAGGATTAACACAACAATCCGCATAACTTGAGCTACAGAACTCAGCAGATAGGCTGTGCAGAGAGGTGAACTGGGAGAGAGAGTTTATCTTCAATTCTTCCAGTGAGCAAATGGCATACAAAGGATGAATAATATGCACTCCACAGTACTTCCCACATTCCACCACCTCTGTTTTTATCTGAATGGTAGAGTTGGTGCTTTTAAAAAAATTTTTTTTTCATTTTTATTTTTTATTTTTTAAAATTTACATCCAAATTAGTTAGCATATAGTGAAACAATGATTTCAGGAGTACGTTCCTTAATGCCCCTTACCCATTTACCCATTTCCCCCCCCCCCCCACAACCCCTCCAGCAACCCTCAGGTTTGTTCTCCATATTTATGAGTCTCTTCTATTTTGTCCCCCTTCCTGTTTTTAAAAATTTATTTTTATTTTTATTTTTTACTTTTTAAAATTTACATCCAAATTAGTTAGCATATAGTGAAACAATGATTTCAGGAGTAGATTCCTTAATGCCTTGAGTTGGTGCTATCTTGCCTTCAAGTTTTTCTGTTCCCCAGAAAACCTTCTTTTTTATGATTCTTAAGAATTTTTCACACTATGATAGTAAAATGGTTGTATCAGGCATATATGAATTAGGAAGAGTCAGGAAAGAAAAGAGCTTTGTTTCCCAGTAGAAGTATTTTGTCTTTTCAGGATATTCCTAGCCACATTTTCTATGTACTTTCTATTATAATTGCTTTTCACAATCATGAAGAAACAAAAATCTTCAAAGTTTTTATGCTGCACTTCAATTTTTTTCAATTTAAGCTCTGTTCTTTGACAGATAGTTGTTGTATTAGAGCATTACCATCTGAGATCTTTGTACCTTTTACAGGAGTCTGTGATTTCATGCAAGTTAGGATCACTGGAGGTTTCTCACATCAAATGTACTATTAGCTACTGCTAATAGAGGCCTGGAGAAAATAGACATAATTTTGTTCTTTAAATCATCAATAAGGAGCAGTTCAAGTAAGTTTTCCTGATGGTTGGTTGCCCCAAAGGTGTTTAAATTAATCACTTATTCTCCAGTTTCAGAAAAATCCCCTGTCTTGTTTTTCAACATAGCACATCTGAATTTCTTCCTTAGTTCCCAAAGAATACACAGAGTCAAGGTAGCCCCACCACAACCTGGATGATGCTATGAATGAATATTATTGGCACATATTGGTTTAGAAGAATTTGCCCAGTTTTGAACCACTGCTTCAAGTTTTTCATATTTATCCTTTTTGATGGAAAAAAAGTTGAAGTTCCACTCTGATACTTTCCCACCTCGATAGAAGTCTTCCTCTTCTGATGCCTAGAATTCAAATACTTTGTTTCTGTCCTCTAAGACAGTGTCTTCATATTCACTTTAACAAAGAATTTCCAGAACAGTCATGACAACTTCTTCCTTTTTTTTTAGAAGGACAGTTAGATGAACCAATAGATGGCAAAAAGATTGAGTGACAGATTTTAGTTGAAGAATAGTACCATTTATTTCTTCAAGACTTAAGTCAGAAACACATTAGCTTGGGGCGCCTGGGTGGCTCACTCGGTTAAGTGGCCGACTTCGGCTCAGGTCATGATCTCACGGTCCGTTAGTTCGAGCCCCGTGTCGGGCTCTGTGCTGACAGCTCAGAGCCTGGAGCCTGTAGCCTGTTTCAGATTCTGTGTCTCCCTCTCTCTGACCCTCCCCCGTTCATGCTCTGTCTCTCTCTCTCTCAAAAATAAATAAACGTTAAAAAAAAATTAAAAAAAAAAGAAACACATTAGCTTGATAGCTCATTCTGCTGGTTTATTAATCTTGTTTCGAGTAGGCCTTTCTATCCTTGACACATATGTGAGTATACACAAATACACGATGTATTTTTCATTCCTTTGAGATCTTGGTAGAAAGCACAGAAGGTCTCAAGGAGGAGGTCTCTTAGGTCATCCATGGAAGAGAGTAATAGAATAATAAAGAGAAATAGTTTTTCTCTTTGCAAGGAATTTGGATCTAAGTGTTTATATTTTTCACTGTTAAGGTCTAACCTGCCATTGCTGAAAATCCAGCTGGGCTGTTGATAAAGATTCAGACTAGAAATCTTCTCATTTTGTATTTTTTTCCCCCTACACATACAGATTTGGAAAGTGAAGATTTGCTTCTTGGCTTTCTTTGTAAGCTTTGACTACCCCCCTTCTCACAGATTTAGGATTAAACTCCAACACAGCAAGTCATTAAATTTCCTTTAGGGAATCTAAGTGTTTTATTTGATTCAGATGGCATTTATTTGTCACAAGAATGTGTACTAGTCGTGGTTTGAATGAATTATCAAACAAATCCTGATTTCCTGTCAATAATTTAGCAAGTGTTGGTCCCTTACTCTCTTTTTTATTTGTTTTTACTTTGCATGTTTCTTCTGCCTCTTTTCTAGACTCTGACAGTGCTTTCAAATCTAAATGCTCTGAAATCTGCATTATTTTTCATGATGTCTTTAGAGCTGGCCCATCTCACATGAAGACTGAATATTTTGGACTTAGTTTCCATGTTCTGTTGTTGTGATTTTGCATTTTAGTATGGAAATAATCTTGTTCATATTCAGAGTACTTTGTAATGACCTTCGCTTCAATACAAATCTGTCAGGATACCTACGGTTTAGCAGTAAAACGTCTACAAATCTTGGCTCTCAAATGTACTTCTTTGCTTTTTGGACCTGATGGTCTTTAAAATACTGGTGGATCATCAATTTAAAATGGTCATTGAGGGCTTCCTTGGTGAAATTGGTGACTTTCATGTAAAGAATTCTTCCATAGGGTTTGCCTTTAACTCCAAAATGAATGGTTGGTGCCATTAGTAGGTGAATTTTCATACAACCTGAAGCAAATTGGAAAACTTCATTGCTAAATTTCACCTTAACAACTCTTCTGCAGCTGTTTCTCTATTTTCACAAATAGGTTTTGAATTAATTTGTTGGATCAGTGAGGTTGAGTGGTGGTCCTGTTTCATGCTGTAGACTAAAATTCGATTTGTAGTGATATGGATTACAAATTCATCAAAAAAGTATGATACACATGTCAGTTCTCTGGATGGCTGCCTTTCCTTTGTGTCATCTATTTCATCTTCCATGAACTCAGTTTTTAGTGACTGTACCCACTGTAGAGGCATTAGCCATAACTGATTTCTCTGTATCATTTTGCTTTTGCTTTGAAGTTTCTCCATTTTCTTCTTACATCAAATGTTGTATTTTAGGAACATTTTTACTACCTTTTCTCTCTTACATGTCTGACCAAGATCTTCAGAGGATGTTTTCTGCAATTATTTGAATAGCTGTTCTATATGGATAGCTCATCCATGTGCTATGCCCATATCAACAAGGTGATTTTTAGTTAACCACTTCCAAGATTACTCTATGCATATCTTTTGCAGCCAAGATTTCCCTGTGCTTTTGATTAATTCTATGACTTTCCAAACATCAATTTATATCTTCTGTTCAGTCGTCTGTATTTTCTGGTAGGTTCAGTGGCATTGCCATTCTGATAGCTGTATATAGAAAAAGAAAAATTATTTAGTATTTTTATAAGTAAAATTTCAACTAATTTTTAAAAGGTTATATAAAAATATATGTAATTATAAAAATTTCATATAAAATTTAGAATGTTTAAAAAGATACACATGCCATCTAATTATCCTCCTGAGAGGAAATTACCATTACCAGTTTCTTCCATATCCTATGAGAAAAATACTTCCAAGCAAATACATAAGCACTTTTTTTTCACACAAAGGGCAACATAATATACACAATTTCCTTCACTTGCTTTATTCACTAACTGCATCTTCGGGATACTGCTGGTCAATATATAGAGAGATGTTTCATCCTCATTAATGGCTGTTTGCTATAATGTGTGTTAACTGTATTATTTAAAAATACTCAATTCAGGAGCACCTGGGTGGCTCAGTGGGCTGAACGTCCAACTCAATTTCGGCACAGGTCATAGTCTCATGGTTTGTGAGATTGAACTCCATGTTGGGCTCTGTGCTGACAGTGCAGAGCCTGCTTGGGATTCTCTCTTTCCCTCTCTCTTTGCCCCTCCTCCACTCACACACTGCCTCTGTCTCTCTCTCTCTCTCTCTCTCTCTCTCTCAAAATAAATAAATAAACTTTAAAAAATATTCATTTCAGCTGTGGAAAATAAGAGACACAAAGGATGTGTGAAACTAAATAGAGAAGGTTGAATGAAGTAAGGAGGACATAGAAACTAAGTATAGAAGCAAATGGTTTGTGAATTATATTATGATAGATGTAGATAAAGTAAATAGAGCATATGAGTGTTAAACATAGGAAGGAATAGAAGGACCAAATAGATATCAAATATTCATAACACACATGAAGCATTTGATACTTTGAGGTCATAATTGGGTCACCCAGTGGTGATACCCATTCTGATCCCTTGTATCCTCTACTCAAGGAACATAAGCAAGATCCACAGCTGCTTGTCAGGCTAATTGATGAGCTATAGCTGTGGTCAGGCATATGTGCCCCTCTGCATCTCTCTGATTAGAGCAAATGTATGTATCAACCCAGGGTGTCTCCCACTGTGGAACTGCCTTGGACAGACTCAACTCTGGTTCTCAAAATTACACAATCAGTGGAGAATGCTGATATAGCAGAGAGAGGATATATGAACTTGCATAACTCAGGTAATAAGATCTTTCTACCCATCTTGTGCCTTATCCAAAGCATGTTACCCATCTCCTCCCCTCTACTTTTTGTTGTGTATTTTAATTGATTTAATAAGGTATTTGCCTTAAGCATCTTAATTTGATCTGTGAGTCATTTTGTTCCGTGACTTCTGAGATAGCTTCCTGGGTAGTGATCTTGGAGACTACTATTATATCAGAGTGATTTTTCACATAATAGATAACGACTGATTTCTGGTTAATAATTGCTATTTGATCTACAAATTAGAAATCTCATATCTGGAAAATTGTGGCAATCTGAGTTATGGAAACATACTAATGGTTAGAAAAAATAAATTCCAAATAATGATAGCTCTAAGTATGATCCAAAAATGGCTCCAAAAAAAAATGTGAACCATTCCAGTGAAACCATCATGGAATAAATCATATAAACAGAAGACAAGCCTGGGGAATTATGGCAAGTAGATAATATATGCCCACTTCTATGATATAATACACAGGAATATTGCCTCAGAGTGGTAGACACAAATTCAGATTTGGATTTACCTTCCTTTCCAGACATAAAGGTGACACAGCAATGGCCCAAAGTTAAGCCTATTATTTTTTTGGTTAATAACTCCTGTATGCATAGAGAGTGAATAAAATATACCTTACATCTATATTAATGCCAAATAGGCAAAGATATGCAAAATTGGCAGAAATTTCACTTCTTTACAACACTATGACAACCAGAAACCTAGAAGATGTAATGCCTTCTAAAAAAAGTGAGTTAGGTGAAATTTCTTTTTTTTTTTTTTTTTTTTAAATTTTTTTCAACGTTTTTTATTTATTTTTGGGACAGAGAGAGACAGAGCATGAACGGGGGAGGGGCAGAGAGAGAGGGAGACACAGAATCGGAAACAGGCTCCAGGCTCCGAGCCATCAGCCCAGAGCCTGACGCGGGGCTCGAACTCATGGACCGCGAGATCGTGACCTGGCTGAAGTCGGACGCTCAATCGACTGCGCCACCCAGGCGCCCCAAGGTGAAATTTCTTTCAATAATTTAGCCTATAGAGATTGAGATGCTCACATTTAAAAAAAAATTGGGAAGCAGAACCTGGGTGGCTCAGTCAGTTAAGCGTCTGACTTTGGCTCTGGTCATGATCTCACCATTAGCGAGGCTGAGCCCGGCCTCAGACTCTGTGCTGACAGCTCAGACCTTGGAGCCTGCTTCAAATTCTGTGTCTCCCTCTCTCTCTGCTGCTTCCCGGCTTGTGCTCTATCTCTGTCTCAAAAGTAAACATTAAAAAAAATAAAAATAAAATAAATTGGGAAGAGAAAAAGAGAGTGGAAGGGGAAAAATTGCTTTAGATTTAAAGTAGGACTTTAAAAGTAGCCTTTTGTAGGACTATATTAAATTCAAACACTGTGCAGCAAAAAATACAATTAACAGAAAGAAAAGACAAGCTATGGGATAGGAGAAAATATTTGCAAAATAATTTGCAAATATATTTGATAAGGGTTAATATCCAGAATATATATAAAAAAAACTTCCTACAATTCAACAACACAAATAACCCAATTAAAAAATAGTCAAGGACTTGAATAAACATTTCTCCAAAGATGATAAACAAATGCCAGGCAAGTATATGGAAATGACCAACATCACTAATCACTAGAGAAATGCAAACCTAAATCACAATGATGTATCATTTCACATCCATTATGATGACTGCTATTAAAAAACAGTAAATAATGAGTCTTGGTTATGATATTGAGAAACTGGAGGGACCCCTTATGTACTGTTGATAAGAATGTTAAATGGTATAATCTACACAACTTACCTTAGAAGAATGGTTAAAGGAATCTCTCCAAACAGAAAGGAAGTGGTAAGAGAAGGAACCTTGAAACATTAGGAAGGAAAAAAGAACACACTAAGTGCAAATGTTAGTAAATATAATAAGCTGTCTCTTGTTTGGTTTTCTAAATTGTGTTTGATTATTGAAGCACTGTCTGATATGGTTCTAAATGTATGTAGTGGCCATATTTAAGATAACGATATATGTGGATAATTATAAGTGGGATAGGGTAAGGGGGTGAAAACGGAAGTAAGATTTTTTCCACTTCATTCAAGCTGGTAAGATAACACCATTAGATTTTTGAAAGTTATGTATGTATAATGTAGCATCTAGAGCAACTATTAGAAAAAGCTATATGAAATTATACACTCAAAAACACTGTAGATAAAAGTGGAATTGTAAAAAAAAATTTCAAGTTACCATAGGAGGTCAGGAAAATAAGACAGAGAAATGAAAACCAGAGAGAACAAACAGAAAAAAAAAAAGGTAGATATAAGTCCCAACATACAAATAATTATATTAAATATAAATTGCCTACATATAGAAATTAAAAGGCAGAATTAGTAGAGTGAATTAAAAATATGACCCAACTATATCCTTTTTGTAAGATACTCACTAGAAACATAATATAGACAGGTTGAAAGTAAAAATATGGATAAAGATATGTAATGAACACAAGAATGGCTATATTAATGTCAGATAAAGATTGTAGACTACAGAGAAAAAAATAACCAGAGGAATATTATATAATTATAAGTCAATCTAACAAGATGACATAGCAATCCTAAAAGTGTATGCATCAAAGAAGGAAGTTGAAGGAAACAGTGATAGAACTTACTATCTTAGACAAACCCACAATTATAGTTGGATATTTCAGTACCTTTCTCTTAACAATTGATAGAACAACTAGACAGAATATAACTGAGGATATGAAGAATTTAACACCATCAACCAATACCTTCCAAACCACAATTATAGGATAGTTCATCTAACAACAGCAGAATATCATTCTTTTCAAGTGCCCAAGATAAATGATAAAACAAATTTCAACAATTTAAAGAACTGAAATCATACAGAATATGTTTGCCAATCATGATAGAATCTCATTAGTAATTTAGTAACAGAAAATTAAGAGGAAAATTGCTGAACACTAAAACAACACATTCCTAAATAATTCATGGATCAAAGAAAAGTCTCAAGTGAAATTAAAAAATACATTGCAATGAGTGAAAATGAAAATACAACATAACAAAATTTGTGGGGCACAGCTAAAGCAGTGTTGAAATGAAAATTTCTAGTGATAAATGTGTATATTAGAAAAGAAAAGTTGAAGAAAAATCACGTAAGCTCTTGCTTCAAAAATCTAGAAGAGCTTGAAAAAGAAGAGAAAAATAAACCCAAAGCAAGCAGAAGGAAGGAAATAATAAAGATAAGAGCAGAAACTAATTAAATTGAAAATAGAAAAATAATGGAGAAAATCAATGAAACAAATATTTGCTTTCTTAAAAAAGATCATTAAAGTTGACAAACCTCTACCAAAACTGACAAAGAATGAAAAAGAGCAGACACAATTTACCAACACTTGAAATGAAACGGTATTATTTAAAACCCTGTAGACATCAAAAGGTCAACATGGGAGTACTATGAACAGCTTCAAACACATAAATTGGACAACTCAATTAAAATGGACCAATTTCTCAAAAACCACAAACTTCCACAACTCACTCAATATGAAATAGATCCTTTGCATAGTCCCATAACTTTATAGAAGATTCGATTTTTAATTAAAAAAAAAACACTCCCCCAAAGAAAAATCTCCAGGCCTAGATAGGTTCACTGGAGAATTCTATTGGACATTTAAATAATTAACACTGATTCTACACAATCTCTTCTAGAAAGCAGTAAAAGAGGGAATATTTCCCAGTTCATTTTATAATGTAATATTAATCCTAATAGCAAAGTCCCTGAAGACCCAGGTGGGCTTCCACATACCTAGGCTCCTGCCTCATTCTGGTACCAGGCCAGATCCTGTGGGCTTAGACTCTCAACTTGCCCCAATGTGGGCCAAGTCCCATAAGACCCAAACTCTAGATTGGCTCCCATGGACCCAGGCATACGGCCTGCCCCAGCACCATGGTAGGAAAAAAAAGAAAAAGAAAAAGAAATAAGACAATAGATAACAAGTGTTGGTGAAGCGGTGGAGAAAAGGGAATCCTCATGCACTGTTGCTGGGAATGTAAATTGGTCCAATCACTATGAAAAAAAGTATGGAGCTTCCTCAAAAAATAAAAAATAGAACTACCATATGATCCACCTTTCCCACATCTAAGTATATATCCAAAGGAAATGAAATCAAGATCTTGAAGAGACATCTATACCCCCACACTCATTGCAATAGTCAATATATGGAAGCCACTTTAGTGTCCATCAGTGGATGAATGGATAAAAGAAGATGTGCTATATCTTACTCAGCCATGAGAAAGAAGGAAATCCTGCCATTGTGACAACAAGGATGAACCTGGAGGACATTAGGCTCAGTGAAATAAGCCAGAAAGAGTAACATAAATACTGTCTGATCTCACCTTTATGTGGAATCTAAAAACAAAACAAAACAAGGTAAAAGCGTATAGAATGATGGATACCAGGGGCTGGAGGGGGAAGAGATGGGCAGATATAGGTCGAAGGGTACAAATTTGCAGTTCTCTAGGATGTATAAGCTAGAGATCTAATGTACAAGCATGAAAACTGTACCTAATAATGCCGTATTGAACACTGAAATCTAAGAGATAGATTTCAAGTACACTTATCACACACAATCAATGGTAATGGTGAAGAGATGGATGATATTTAATTAGCTTGACAGTCATTTCACTACGTATATGCATATTAACTCATCATGTTGTACACTTTAAATATATACAATTTTTATTTAAAATGCTGCACTTGGGGGCACCTAGGTGGCTCAGTCAATTGAACGTCCAACTCCTGATTTTGGCTTGGGTCATGATCCCAGGGTCGTGGGATTGAGCCCTGTGTCGGGCTCTGAACTGAGCGTGGAGCCTGCTTAAGATTCTCTCTTAGGGCACCTGGGTGGCTCAGTTGGTTAAGCATCCAACTCTTAACTTTCTCAGGTTGTGATCTCACAATTCATGAGTTTGATCCCTGCTTTGGGTTCCATGCTGGCAGTGTGGAGCCTGCTTAGGATTCTCTCTCTCCTCTCTCTGCCCCCAACTCTCTCTCAAAATAAATAAATAAATTTTTTAAAAAAGTTAATAAAAAAGATTTTCTCTCTCTCCCTGCCCCTCTCCCCTCCTTGCATGCGCACTCTCTTTCTAAAAGAAAGAAAGAGAAAAAGCAAGCAAGCAAGCAAGCAAGCAAGCTGCATTTGAAAACTTGAAAGATACAGTGTCAACAATACTTGGAGAGATATTTAGGGCCTAAATGCTTTTATAAAATTAGAAGAAGGACTGAAAATCTTTCAATTGAATGAACTAAATATCAATTGAATAAATTCAGAGAAGAATAGAATAAACTTGAAGGAAGTAGAGGAAGGAGAAAATAAAGATGAGAACAGAAATCTATGAAATAGAAACAAAAATTATAATAGAATCAAAGAAACCCAAAAGTTGTCCTTGATAAAGAGTAATAAAATTGGGGCGCCTGGGTGTCTCAGTCTGTTAAGCATCTGACTTCAGCTCAGGTCATGACCTCACAGTTGGTGAGTTCGAGCCCCAAGTCAAGCTCTGTGCTGACAGCTCAGAGCCTGGGGCCTGCTTTGGATTCTGTGTCTTCCTCTCTCTCTGCCCCTCTCCCTCTTGCGTTATGTTTTTCTCTCTCAAAAATAAATAAAAACATTTAAAAAATTTTTTTAAAAAGAATAATAAAATTGACACACCTGTGAAGAGTAACCAAGAACTAAAAATGATGACAAAACTAACCAATATCACATGCTGTAAAAATTCTAAGGATTAGAGGAAATTGCAGACAACTTTGAATAAATATGAAGACTGAAATAAATTGAAGACATTCCTTGAAAAATATAACTTATCAAAAATGTCCCAAGAAGAAATGGAAAAGGTCCCACTTACCCGTGTGATATCATAGATCACAGCAGGCCACCAACACTCCCACTGCAACAAATAGAAAAAAATCAGATAAATTATAAAAGTTATTTTTGAAGTTATTATACAGTTGTAGCTAGACTTGATGATAAGGACTGGATGAGCTAAAATGCCAGAGAGGGAAGATCCCTTGCTAGGGAAGCATTTGCTGATTCTGGGCTGGAGTTGAGAATCAGAGTTGGCCTACTGGGAGGAAGAGAAACCAGTGGGGCTTTTGACAGTCACATGAGTGGATATGATGGATTGGAATCTAGAAGTGCTCCCAAATCTTTAAGCATTATGGGAATGCAAAATAAAACTACAATGAGGTAATACTATTCAGAAGAATGGCTGAAATTATAGACTGACAATACCAAATGTTGGTGACAATGTGGAGTCAGTAGAACTCTCACACATTGTTAGTAGGAATATAAATTGTTTCAGCCAATTTTGGAAACAATTCGGTTTCAATAAAGTTAAATGTACACTGATCCTATGACTCAGCAATTATAAAGAAACAGATTAGAGTGTTACAGGCAACAACATGGATGAATCTCACATGTCTGATGTTGAGTGAAAGAAGCCAGTAACAATAGAAAACATTGTAGGACTTCATTTATACGAAGTTTAAGAACAGGCAAAATTAACTTATTGCAGCAGAAGTCAAAGTAGTGGTTACCTTTGGGAGGAAGATATTTTCTGGGAAGGGACACAAGAAAAACTGATAGGATAAAAATATTTATGTCTATGTGTGGATCTTGTTACTGGTTATGCTGATGAATACACATAAAAATTTCATAGAGCTGTTCCCTTATGATTTGTTCCTTTCATAAACATTACACTTCATTTGAAAGGAAATGATGCCTCAAGATACATGATAAACAGATGAATAAAAGAGGTACTTGCATTAAAAAAAATGAAGGTGTATTAGCAATCAAGGGTAGTGATTAATTCAATTCTGGGCATGTGAAGTCTAAAAGTTTCATTGGAGAATTACAACTGCAGCCTCAGATTATGGGAAAGCTTTTGGTTTCACATGTCACTGTTGATTCAATGTCTTTTTACCAGACTCTCCTCCAGTTACTCTACTGTCTAAGTCATTTTCATGTATCCATGAGATCCACTATGTGCCATCTACTCCACCCTGTAAAAGTGCAGCTCACTTTGGTTGCACCCACACCAATGTAACACTTAAATCAGGAGTTCTTGATCACTCTGATGCCAGCTATGCTCAGGCTTCTGAATTCGCCATGCCCAATCTCTTGCCCCATCCTGCCAGTATACTTCTCTTGGGGTCTCTCTGACTTTCTGTCACAGTTATACAAACTCAGCCCTTATGCACAAGCTGCACACCATACACATGTACAAATGAAAAGCCAGGTTTTCATATAAGAGTTGGGAGGTGGGAAGCTAGTCCTGAATGGTCGGGAATGTGAACAAGTGAAAAAAGAATGACTTTCGATGATTTTCTCTACCAGATTATGGATCTTTACATTGTGATCAAACAGCTTTCACTTTCACACGGCTTATCCTATAGCCTTTGTCAGAGTCTTGATAGGAGTATGTTTCAATAACTTAATTTTTCAAAAAATTGTTGAAGATGCCACCCTGGGTGAATATATACTGGAAGAATGACTGCTGTCTAACATCTGGGTTTTCTCCATTTATGCCACCATTCGTTATTTCACATAGTCGTGATCTCTTTATACCATCCCTTGTTCCAGAAATGGTTTATTGCATAGTTTAGAAAGTGATATGGGATCACACATATACAAAAGCCCTTGGGTAACAAAATCGGGGGAAGGCTAATGGCAGAAAAGTAAGAGGGGAAAGAAAGGTGAAAGCATGGAGTAAAGTTAGTGTCTAAAATAATTGTTTTCAATTATATATGCTTTACTATAATGGCCTGAAATTTTAGTTCTGAGCTCAGCAATGAGTATAAAAAAAGGAAACACAATTTGTTACATAACTGCATATATATATTTTTAAGTTTATTTGTTTTTGAGAGAAACAGAGACAGTGTGAGTGAGGGAGGGGAGGAGAGAGAGGAAGAGAGAGAATCCCAAGCAGGCTCTGCACTGTCAGCGCAGAGCCTGATATGGGGCTCGAACCCACCAACCATGAGATCATGACCTGAGTGGAAACCATGAGTCAGACACTTAACCAACTGAGTGACCCAGCGCCACCCCCTCCGCCCCGCCCCCACACACACATATATTTATTAATTGTAGTGTTAATTGTAGGGTTTGCTAGCTTTTTATTTTTTTATTTTTATTTTTTTATTATTTTTTTTTTTTATTTATTTTTGGGACAGAGAGAGACAGAGCATGAATGGGGGAGGGGCAGAGAGAGAGGGAGAAACAGAATCGGAAACAGGCTCCAGGCTCCGAGCCATCAGCCAGAGCCTGACGCGGGGCTCGAACTCACGGGCCGCGAGATCGTGACCTGGCTGAAGTCGGACGCTTAACCGACTGCGCCACCCAGGCGCCCCTGTTTGCTAGCTTTTTAAAGACAGTTGAAAATCAGGCCTTTATTGAGAAATGTAACCCCCCTCCCTATACTCTCTTGCACCTTGTTCCTTTGGGGGAAGTTAGACATAAACCTAGGATTTTTACCAGGAACAGAAAGCTGCCATAATTTCAAGGACTTCCTGTGGTAGTCTGTCTGTCTCTGTCTCTGTCTGCCTCTGCCTCTGTCTGTCACTCTCTATATATCACCTGACACTAACATCTGAGTTTTATTTTATGGCAGATGCCTACTCCTTAGAGTAGATGGTGGAAGATATGTTTGATTAATGTAAAGTACATTTTTAAATTTTCATCATATGTTATTTCTGAAGATACTGCTAATGCCTTGGGGGATTTCATCAATAAAAATGCCTCTTGTTTTCAATGACATCTTTTCTGGAATGTTATGACTCATTTTTCAACTAATACAAAGCAGACTCCTGTCACAGCAATGAATAGTCTAGAATTTCTAGGCTCAAAATGTTGTTTTTGTTTTGGGGTATATTTCAATCCTCTAACAGAAAAGTAGATTCCTTCCTATTCAACGAAATGCTGTAATAGTAACAATAATATTAATAGTAGATATTATACTTAACCCAGATTGTCTTGCAAATTTCTTCTACATAAATGAGGGGAAAATCATGTATTTCAGTGCAGAGAACATCTAATATCTTGTGTTTCCTTCCTACTTCAGTGTTAGAGAAAAATATTTTCTTCATTCTAGCTTTTACGAAAGTTTATTTATCCTCTGCTTCTCACTTGGCTCGGAAACTCCAGGGTGTGTCTCAGAAATGAGCGTGTTGAAAACTGGCAGGTGGGGGAAGGAAGCTGATTTCAGTTTTGTTTTCCTAGATCTGAGTTTATAGAAGTGCCTTTTCTCTCTGAAATGCTTTTTTTGGTAAGTCATTGCTCCACCACAGTCTGGTCTGTTTGGTCAAAAATCCAAAGTTTAAAATCTCTTCTTTACTTGAAAGTTTTGAGGACTGCAGAGAGCCCTATTGTCTTGGCTACAGACAAACTCCCAGATACTCTGAGTATCTGGAATACTTTGGAATAATGAGCTTTATTGCTCTTGAAAGCTTGTGGAGCTCCGGGTAGAGAAGAGCTTATGCTGGTATTTCATTGGCCTTCCACAGTGGACTCATCATCCATCTCTGTTTTCAAGTATGAAGGAATGGCTTACAGGGACTCTTTGAGCTCCCTATAAATGCTAAAGATATCTGGGTTAGTTCTGTAGGGCAGATCAGGGTTAGATGGCCACATGGTAGGGATTTATCTTTTTTTTTAAATTTAATTTATTTTTTTAATTTACATCCAAGTTAGTTAGCATATAGTACAACAATGATTTCAGGAGTAGATTCCTTAGTGTCCCTTACCCAGTTAGCCCATCCCCCCTTCCATAACCCCAGTAATCCTCTGTTTGTTCTCCATATTTAAGAGTCTCTTGTGTTTTGTTCCCCTTCCTGTTTTTATGTTACTTTTGCTTCCTTTCCCTTATGTTCATCTGTTTCGCATCTTAAAGCCCTCATATGAGTGAAGTCATATGATATTTGTCTTTCTCTGACTGACTAATTTTGCTTAGCCTAATACCGTCTAGTTCCATCCACATAGTTGCAAATGGCAAGATTTCATTCTTTTTGATTGCCAAGTAATACTCCCTTGTATATATATACCACATCTTCTTTATCCATTCATCCATCGATAGACATTTGCGCTCTTTCCAGACATTTATCTTTGTAAGGTCAGTATCCAGGTTAGGTAGAGAATTACCTGAGTGAGAGTGACAAAAATAGTCACCATTTAAAAAATTAACACCAAGTGCTACTAGCATTTATTGTGCGTGCTCAGTTAGCTTTTTGTTTCCACATTCCACTGTTGATTCACATTGGTTTTATATGGTTTTTAAACATTTATCATGCACTTACTGTTCACAACAATCCTCTGAGGTAGATGCTATTATCATCTCCATTTTATAGCAGAAGAAGCTGAAGCACAGAGACCTTAAATAATGTGACTGTCTCTCTCTCTCTCTTTCTGTGTGTGTGTGTGTGTGTGTGTGTGTGTGTGTGTGTGTGTGTGTGTGTTTAGATGTTTATGTATTGGGGCACCTGGGTGGCTCAGTTGATAGAGCACCTGACTTTGGCTCAGATCATGATCACAGCACCTGAGTTCGAGGCCCACATCAGGCTCTGTGTTGACAGCTTGGAGCCTGGAGCCTGCTTTGGATTCTGTGTCTCCCTCTCTGCCCCTCCCCTGCTTGTGCTCTGTCTCAATCTCTCTCTCCATCTCAAAAATAAACAAACATTAAAAAATTTTTTTAATGTTTACATATTTATATATTTTGTATGTATATATGTGTATATATATATATATATATACACACACACACATCTATCTATCTATCTATCTATCTATCCATCCATCCTATGGGTTCTGTTTCTCTGTAGAACCCTGAGTAATACAATCAAGTTATGAAAATTAACTTCTGCTCTGCTCTCCATACTGAGTTTTATGCCAGTACCTTATATATAGTTGCTCAGACTCCCTGTGATGCCAGGTCCTAGGTCTTCAGCATGAGCTAGCCCTCTCTTCTGTCCTGTGTCTTTTTCCTCATGCTGCCTCTCTGACCACCAGGCCAGTTATTAATTTTTTAAAAATCTCATTATTGCCCACTTAAGGAACAACCTAGTTGTTCTCCTACCCCCTTGAAAATTTAATACTACAGATATACTATATATCTGTGATTTGTACATAAAAAGGACAACATTATGTGTTGCACCACAGAATTGCAAATTTAAACAACAAGATACCACTACACATCTATTCAAATGGCCAAAATCCAGAGCACTGATAACACCAAATGGTGACAAGGATGTACAGCAACAGGAACTCGCATTCCTTGTTGGTGGGAATGCAAAATGGTACAGACACTTTGGAAGACAGCTTGTTGGTTTCTTGCAAAAGTAAACCTACTCTTACCATACAACCCAGCAATTGCAATTCTTGGTATTTATCTGGAGGAATTGAAAACTTATGTCCACACAAAACCTGCACACTGATGTTTGTAGCAGGTTTATTCATAAGTGCCAGACCTGGAAGCAAACGTCAGTAGATGAATGAGTTAATAAACTGTGGTACATCCAGACAATGGAACATTATTCAATACTAAAAAGAATTGATCTGTAAAGCCATGAAAAGCCATGGAAGAATATTAAATGCAAATTATTAAGTGAAAGAAGCCAATCTGAAAAGGCTGCTTACTGTATGATTCCAATTATATGACATTCTGGAAAAGGCAAAACCATGAAGGCAGCAAAAGGATCAATGGCTGCCAGGAGTTAGTGGGGAAAGGAAGAATGAATTGGTGGAGCACAGAGGATTTTTAAGATAATGAAATTATTCTGAATGATACTATAATGGTGGATTCATGCCTATACACACACACACACACACACACATGTATATGTATATATATGATATACATTTGTCAAAACCCATAGAATATATAACACTAAGAGTGAACCCTAATGTAAAATATGGATGTTGGGTAATAATGATGAGTCAGTGTATATTCATCAGTTGTAACAAGCGTGCTGTCCTGGTGCTGGATATTGATAGTGGAGGAGGTTGTATGTGTGTGGGAGGCAGGCAGACAGTATATGAAATCTCTGTACCTGCCTTTCAATTTTGCTGTGAACCTAAAACTGCTCTTAAAAATAGTCTATCCTTTTTTATGACCGAGTAATATCCTCGGTGTGTGTGTGTGTGTGTGTGTGTGTGTGTGTGTGTATTAAATCTTCTTTATCCATATGTCTGTTGATGGACACTCAGGCTGCTTCCACATCCTGGCTGTTGCATATAATGTTTCAATAAAAATAGGGTGGATGCATATATCTTTTTGAATTTGTGTTTCTGTTTATTTGGGCAAATACCCAGTAGTAGAATTATTGGATCATATTGTATTTCTATTTTTAATTTTTTGAGGAAATTTTATACTGTTTTCCTCAGTGGCTATGCTAATTTATATTTCTACCAACAATGCATGGGGGTTCCTTTTTTCCCACATCCTCGCCAACACTTGTTTCTTGTGTTTTTGATACTAGCCATTCTGACAGGTCTAAGGTGATATCTCATTGGGTTTTGATTTGCATTTCCCTGATGATTAGAAATGTTGAGTATCTTTTCATGTGTCTGTTGGCCATTTGTATATTTTTTTTTTTTGGAAAAATGTCTACTTAGATCCTCTGCCCATGTTTTTAATAAACAAAAAGCAGAATCAGTCCTATAATTACAGAGGACAAACTGATGGTTGCCAGAGGGGAGGAGTATGGGGGAATGGGCAAAATGGGTGAAGGGGAGTGGGAGATACAGACTTCCAATTATGGAATGAATGTGTCACAGGAATAAAAAGCATAGCATAAAGAATATAGTCAATGCTAGGAGCACCTGGGTGGTTCAATTGGTTAAGTGTCCAACTCTTGATTTTGGCTCAGGTCATGATAGCATGGTTTGTGAGGTGGAGCTCCAAGTTGGGCTCCATGCTGACAGCGCAGAACCTGCTTGGGATTCTCTCTCCCTCTCTGTCCCTGCCAGTCCCCTGCACTCTCTCTCTCTTTCTCAAAAATAAATATTAAAAAAAAATTTTTAATGCATATTTTTGAGAGAGAGAGGGAGCATGCACATGTGCGAGTGGAGGAGGGGAAAGAGAGAGGGAGACACAGAACCTGAAGCAGGCTCCAGGCTCTGAGCTGTCAGCACAGAGCCTGACGTGGGGTTCGAACTCACTAACTGTGAGATCTCAGCTGACTGAGCTGCCCAGGCTCCCTCCCCAAATAAATATTTTTTTAAAAAAGAAATTATTTTCATAATCCAGACAGTGAGGACCCCTTTCTTAAAAGAAGATTACTTAAAGTTAAGCTCCCTGGATAACATCTTTTCAATGTTTTTCTCTTAATTCACTTGTGGTCTTTGTGGGGATGGTGTGAGGAGGTGTTTTCCCTATTTGTTGATAAAGTTATTATAAAATAGCAAGCACAGAAAAAATTTTCATGACCAAGAAAGTCTTTGTAGAATATCTCTTGCTATTATTACTTTCTCTTGTTTTTATATGAAATTTATCGTAGGAACCAAACCACCAAAGGTTTTACATTTTATCATGTTCCTCTTTCTCTTTGATGAAGGAAGTATTGCCAAATTACAATACCAAGAATCCTCTTAGCCTATGAGGCAGGTTTTATCCAAGGGTCCTGGTCGCTCTTTTCCCCTCTTTTCTTATTGTTTGAGAGTATCTAGGAACAATACTTTTAATTTTTTTCCATTGTTGTTCTTGTTGTTGTTTTTTTTTTTTGTATTTTTAAAAATTTACATCCAAATTAGTTAGCATATAGTGCAACAATGATTTCAGGAGTAGATTCCTTAGTGTTCCTTACCCAATTGGCCCATCCCCTTCCCATACCCCCTCCTGTAACCCTCAGTTTGTTCTCCATATTTATGAGTCTCTTCTGTTTTGTCCCCCTCCCTGTTTTTATATTATTTTTGTTTACCTTCCCTTATGTTTATCTGTTTTGTCTCTTAAAGTCCTCATATGAGTGAAGTCATATGATATTTGTCTTTCTCTGACTGACAAATTGCACTTAGCATAATACCCTCCAGTTCCATTCACGTAGTTGCAAACGGCAAGATTTCATTCTTTTTGATTGCCGAGTAATACTCCATTGTATGTATATACATCTTCTTTATCCATTCATCCATCGATGGACATTTGGGCTCTTTCCATACTTTGGCTATTGTTGATAGTGCTGCTATAAACATGGGGGTGCATGTGTCCCTTTGAAACAGCACACCTGTATCCCGTGGATAAATGCCTAGTAGTGCAATGGCTGGGTCATAGGGTAGTTCTATTTTTAGTTTTTTGAAGAACCTCCATACTGTTTTCCAGAGTGGCTACACCAGATTGCATTCCCATCTTGGTTATTTTTTTTAACGTAACATTTACTGTGTATTTTTCTTTCTTTTTTTTTTTTAATTTTATTTATTTATTTTGTGTGTGTGTGTGTGAGAGAGAGAATGAGCTAGCGAGAGGCAGAGAGAGTAGAGGACAGGATCAAAAACTGGCTCTTTGCCTACAGCAGAGAGCCCAATGCAAGGCTCAAACTTACGAACTATGAGATCATGACCTGAGCTGAGGTTGGACGCTTAACCGACTGAGCACTCAGGTACCCCTATGGCCTATTTTTTTTAATTGAAAAACTAATATGTGTTCAATTAAAAAAAATCAGAAACAGCTAGAAAGAAAGAAAAACATAAGACACCTGGATCTTATACCCCCATTCAAAGTTGTTAACACTTTTGTATAAAATCTCCCAGTGTTTTATGGGTAGGCAAATATTTGTCCAACAGTAGAAGCATGGGCCATTCAATATTGTGTTTTTCTACTCAGCAAAATATAGCTTCTTTCTTACATCATTAAATAGACTTTTAGCATAATTTTAAAATCTTTTTCTTTGGAAAATTTCAAATAAAAACCAAGTAAACAAAATAGCATAATGAACCCCCTTGTATATATCACCCAGCTTCAAAGCTATTAACATTCTGCTATTCTCTCTCTTTTTCACTTCTCCTACTCTTATTTTAGCTATAGCTTCCCCGAGATAGAATTGGAGTGCATGTTTATTAAATGTAAAGTTTTGGCAAATGGCTTGACAAACTGTAGCATTCCCCCACCCCAACGTAGACATAGAACATTTCTGTAATAGCATGTCCCTCCCTGGTTACTCCTAACCCCCTGAAGAGGAAACCACTCTTCTGGTTTTTTTTTGTTTGTTTGTTTTTTTGTTTTTTTACCATAGATTAGTTTCCAAATGTTCATATACAAGGAATCATATAGTATGAACTCTTTTGTGACTGGCTTCTTTTAAATTCAATGTAATGTCATTGTGATTGGTCCTAGTGTTGCATGTATCATTAGTTTGCTCCTTTTTATTGCTGAATAGTATTCTGTTTTTGTCAATATTTCCCAATTTGTTTATCCAATTTCCTTTAAATAGACATTTGAGTTATTTCCGTTTTTGGCAGTCATGCTTAAAACTGCTGTGACTATTTTTGTACAAGTCTTTTTATGGACATATGTCTTCATTTTATTATGTAAATACCTTGGCATGGGATTACTGGATGTAATAGGCACACCTTTTACTTTATAAGAAACTGTCAAGCCTTTGTCTAAATTTGACTTTGTGTCCGTCTTTTGTATAAGTCAAAATGAAACAAGGATCTGATGTCATTTCACCTGGAAAGTTTAGAAATAAAGAAAAAATGATACTTAGTACATCAATATGAAGAGTCATAGGCTGCCAAGCATCACAGTTTTACTCTACCACATCTGTGAGTAACCGATGTTTTAGTTTAATTAGTACCCATAATTCCTGGCCTGATGTTAGAATTAGCTAATACGTTCTTACCATCTTAACGGGGTTAACCTGTGGCACCCACTGGCAAATGTTTATATTTTTACAGTATCTGTAATGAATATCATTTCAAAACTCCCAAGATGAGCCAGTAAAATGAATGTGTTTTAAGCATATTGGGTAGGTAGTTAGAAACTTAATACAATTGGCTGAAAGAACAAGGTAAAGTGACATTATGAGGGTTACATGTGGATGTTGTATCCTACCAAGCAGATGTTGTTCCTTAGCACATAGTTGGTACTTTTTAAGTAAGAGCAGACCACATGGATATTGCCTATTAATTTTCTACCTTTTACTAATTATCCTTTCTAGATGAGCCTATAAATTGTATGCCATGATTTATTTGTAATGCTACTTTCCACTTTTCTAAGATGGTAAGAACAATTTGGATCTTCCTGTGCCTATTTATGGCCAACACACATCTTTAGTCTTTAAGACACATGAGGCTTCTTGAAGATCTGACTCCCTTTAGGAACTGGCTTGTGCCCTGTGAGGGTCAGATACAACGTTGCCAACTGTCCACCCTGGAAGGCTCAGCTTTCACAGAGGGACAAGGCATGTTTGGACAACAGAGTCTCTATTCCACAGAATGTTTAAAAAAAAAGAAAAAGATTGGTTAGACCCAGAGCATATAGATATGCTTTGTTTACCCAAGGGTTATTCAGCTTTAAGCAGAAAACTTTGACCTTTGACTTCTCTTTAAAAATTTCTTCCTTCTTGGGGCGCCTGGGTGGCTCAGTTGATTAGGCATCTGACTCTTGATCTCAGTTCAGGTGTTGATCTCAGTGTAATGAGTTCAAGCCCTGTGTTGGGCTCCACGATGGGTGTAGTACTTACTTAAATTTTTTTTTCTTCTTGCTTGTTGCTTTGTTAAGAGTCTGTTTGGTAACTTTAAGTATAATTCACATGACTATAAATCCCACATTGTTTGTGTAATTCATATCATGAGTATTTCCAAACTAATATACCAGTAATCCCTTTATAGTGATACCAAGCTTAATGTAAATTTAATTTTCTCCAATCCAGTCTCTTTGTTTATGTAGCCATGTATTTTGAGAAAATATGGAAAGTATTGCTAATGCTGGAAAATAGAATGATTGTTCCTCAAGGGATTTGGTAATCCAAAGTGTCAGCATTTATCCACCCCTCATGAGATAATGGAATGTGGCTTCACAGTGCTCAGTGCAAGTCAACCATGTTTGTAGACATTCTGCCTCTCAGACCACGCACACATACTTGAGACTCAGAAATAATATTTTCTCTCAAATAAGAATGAAAAAATAAAACATTTTAAGTTATCTGAAAAAAAATCTTGGGTTATAATTTTTTTCAGCTCATATTTAACAGGGTTATGAGTAATGAACTATAGTTTTTTGGTTTTTGGTTTTGTTTTCATCTAACTGTTCAGTTCCTTGTTCTCAATGTGATAGTTTTTCAAGTATTGGGGAAATACTGGTTTTATTTAAAATCATATAAACTGATGTACTGCAGCATACCTACTTGTGAAGATGAGTATTGGAAAAGAGGTAAACAATACAGTGTGAGAACACTAATGTTGTATGATTAGGGGAAAAGGCTTGAATTAGAGTATCACTGAGTTAGTAAATTCCTTTAACCAAAGACTGACAAGGAGTGACAAAGATAGCTAGTATTTAAATTAAAGAAGGCCTGGGGCACTTGGGTGGCTCAGTTGGTTAATCATCTGACTCTCAATCTCAGCTCAGGTCTTGATATCAGGGTTGTGAGTTCAAGCCTCTACTTAAAAAAAAAAAAAAAAAAATTTCAAGAAGGCCTAAGAAAACTTGGTAAAACATACCCATCTTAGATCAATAAAACATTATTCATTTGGTGATTCGTAAAAATAAATAGCCTTTTGTGATTGGATAAATAAAAGCAGGTTGAGAAAAGAGAAGATCCCTAAAAAACCTTGTAGAGGAGCTGGACCTGTGAACTCTGAGGATATTCATGGATAATAGGAATATTTAACAATTTTTCTTCCTTCTATTAGAACTTTTTTCTCTTATGTCAAGCCATTAGTTAAGTGTTGCTAAATGTTGTAGCCCAGGCTTAGCTGAGCTGTGAAGGTTTAAGGGTCCAGCCTATGTCCAGGGGTGTGTGGACACTTGGAAGCCCACCAAATGGACAGGTGGGCTGCAGAAAAGGGAGGCAGCAGTCTGGAGCAAGATCATCAGCAGATGTGGCTTCTAGCAACAGGGGCATGTTTGTGGACCATGTGAGCATTCCCCAGAGATTCACAGAAATACTGGTGAAAAGAACCCTGATAGGGAATAGATCTCTAGATGACAAGAGGAATTGGTTTTGCAACCTGGAATATCTAAGTTACTAAGGAGATAGGAAGTAGATAAATAAACATGTATTTGTTAAGTATTTAATTTAATCTATATTAGCATGTGTTTTACCTTATAGGCAATGGATATCTCTTAAAATTCAAGCTCTAGAATGCTGTTCGAGGCTGTTCTGCTTGGTTTAAGTCTAGGGCCAAGCTTCTAGGATTGCCTTCTGGAAAGTTGGGAACACATATTGCCATGAGGAAGTTATGGCAGGGGCTCTAGGGTCAGGGAAGACTTTCTGGTGGAGTTGATTCAAACTGAGTTGTGATGGACAAATCAGAATAGTCATATGGAAAATGTTGGATGAAAATAAGGGAATATTTGATAGAGAAAATAGCGTGTATATAGCACAGGTTGAGAAGTCAAAAGAGAAAAGAGGGCAGTGAATGGAAAAAAGAAGCCAAGGGAGATGGGCTCTAAAGAACAGGTGGAGATAAGACTATGTTGACAGGAAACAAGAATGGCCGTAGAAACAGATTTATCTGTAAATGGGAGGAAGGGGGCAAAGGGAGTTCAAGCTTGTGACTACTTTGTTTTCTGTTTCCCCCTCCTGAAGCAAGAAGTTGGGAGAAGGGCAAGGGGTACAAGGAAGTGTGTATTTATATGGATAGGTAGAGGGGTAGGTGGAAAAGAGAACAAAATATTTACCCTCTATACATTTTTATTGATACCAAGAGGAGGTAGGTGGCACTCTGGTGTGGATCTCTGGGTCTGATTTCCAAACACAGGAGGGGCTTTTCCTTTCATATTCATCTTATTTAAGTCTCTGCTTTCACAGTGAATAAATAATTCACAATTCAGAATATTCATAAGTGGTAGAATTAAAACAGATTTTATTGATCTATAGCCAGCTCTAATGTGACCAGTGAATACCAACAGAATATACATCTGAAAATGCATATTTAAAACAATGAACAGTCAACTCTGCTGTGTACCAAACTGTGTAGACACACTTCATGCCCTCAAAAATTATAATTCATTCAGGGAGACAAACGCAGAATCTGTGATTGCAGATTAGCCAATAATGTTATTAAAATGCCATGGGAATAGAGAGAGGGAATAAAATCACAGAGAGAGATGAATAAACATATTTGAGTTAATATGTCTTTTTAAATTACTTCTATGTCATATGCTAGAGGGCCTTCCATGGAAAATCCTAGGTAGAAGGACACTCTTTCTATGTTTCCACCGCTTCTGAGTGGACCTGAATAAACAGGTGTTACTGGTATTTTAATTTTTTTCTCTGTTCCATATTCCATAGAGATTAGCTTGCCTTCAGCCTGACCAGTTAGACGACACAGGAGGTCTTTGACTTCTTTTTTTTTCCAAACGTCACCACTCTGCCCGAGAGAATTTATATTTTGTACTTTATTGAAGTATTGCTCTATCTCAGCTTTGTGAACAAGACTGTGGAGACCCTTCTTCTTCCCCAGATAAAAGAGTGTGCTTGCCTGCTTGGACCTGCACATGCTCCTGTACTGTCTCTTGAAGGTTCTGTTTAAGGATGAAACATACTTTTCCATTAGTTTGGAATCTTCATCTAGGTCTTGATTTTCTGGCCAGAACAGAAGGCAGGCCAAGAAATAAGGGTCTGGATATTGATGACTTAGTCCTATGACTTGCAACACTTCTCGGAGCTGTTTTTTCAGTGTGGTAAGTGGTTGAATGGCTTTGGAGTGGGGTTTTAGACAATTAAGAATAATGTTGGCTAAAATGAAATTTAGTTTCTCCTTTGCCAGGTGTTTAGTTGGGTTTTGCTTCAATAGGAAAAAATATTTGTTCACTATATTTTCCATATTGGTTGCAGCGTCTTTGTGATTTGGATTAAGATATTCCAGGAGTCCAGAAAACCTATCTGCTCTCAAAGCTTCTAAACCTTTCCTGCATTTCTCTTCTTGGAGAAACTGACTCTCTTTGCCCTGTAATGGACCGAAATCCAAATGGCAGAAAAGTTCCATGTATTTCCTGAAACAACGAGTGATTTTTTTGCGTAATGAGATTTCTACTATTTCTTTTTGGGTGTTCTTCATTTTCAAAAGAACAATATAATCATCAAGGAAGTCAAAGCACCTTTTCAAATCTGATTGTAAATCTTGTAAGTAGGGTGTGAACTTGCTGAGAGCCAAATAATATTCACATTTTGGATTTATGGGAGTAAGTCCCTTTCCTGATAAAAATTCTACCAGAGCTTTTTTAGATAATTCATTTTCTTTGAGGAAATAGGGAGTGAGCTGGAGAATCTGAATAGTGTAAAGACCAACTTCGATTTCACCCAAGAAACCGGCTGTATTGTATGTGTCATATTTTCTTTGCAACTTCTGTGGTGCCCAGGCCTCTGTTTCATAGCCTTTCCTCTCAGTTTGCTCTTGGGATTTTTTGAAAGCTCTTGAGGCATTTTCAGCAGCTTCCAGGAGATATGTTAGGTCATTAACAGTAATCAGATCATTAACAGTAATATCCTTGGAGTTCTTCCTTTCATCCAACCACCATTTGATTTGACTTTTGTAGACTTGACCAAGTGTATCTGAGATATAGGAATTTTTAGATGCTCTCTTCTTGGCCTGATTTGCCCAATCCAGAGCAATATTAAAATTCTTTTCTTTAATGTAGAAATATCTTGCTAAGGCCTGACAAATGAATGCATTTTGTGGGAATCGAACACTCCCTGCCACCAAGACCTTTTCAATTTCTTCATTCTTTAAAGCTTCGATTAATGGGGCAAACAAAGTGTCTGTTTCATCTCCATACTCCTTGCGCTGTCTTGTAAGCAGAAGAGTTTGCACATCATGTTGAAATTTTTCTCTTCCTATTCCAGAAACATAGAATAAATTTTCATTTAAGATCTTCAATGCAATTTGACATTTAGTCAAGTTATAGCTTTCTTCTAGTTCTTTCAGACAGAAAATGGCAATCAAAGGATGAATGATGCGCACACCTGTGTATCTCCCAAAATCTGCAACTTCTGTGTTTATTAGAAGTGTAGAATAGGCTCCCATCTTATCCTCTAGGCTTTCAGGTTCCCAGGGTATACTAGTGTATATGATTCCCAAAAATATTTCACACTGTGACACTGAAATTGTAGAATCAGTAACATAAGAGTTGAGTAAAGCCAGGAAGGAGATGAGTTGTGCTTCCTTGCTGTCAACATTCTGTCCTTTTAGGATATTCTTGACTACCTTTTCTATGTACATTTCATTAAAATTGCTCTTCATGATCATGAAGGAATAAAAGTTTTCACAGTTCTTGTGTTGCTTTTCAATTTCTTCCAGTTTAGCCTCAAAAGCTCTTTGTTCCTTAGGAGAAAGTTGGTACGTTAGTGCAACACTGTCTGCTAATTTTGCAGTCTCATCAGGATTCTGGGATCTCATGCAGTTGAGGATAATTACCAGTGTTTTTTCATATCTCAAGCCCTTCTCTGCTAAAATGGAATCGATGGCATTCTGTAGGACATAAACATTTTCCTGGTCTTCAAAATCATCCACAAGGAGAAGTACAGGAAAGTAGTCTTCATGGCTGGTTGCCTTATAGGTAATCAGTTTGGTCACTTGTTCTACAATTTCTGCAAAGTCAGTTGTTTTGTTTTTTAACACAGCACATCTAAAGTTTTTCTTTAGGTCCCAGAGGACATTCATAGCTAACGTAGTACCCCCACAGCCTGGATGATGATAAAGATTGATAATTTTTGCAAATACTGGTTTAGGAGAGTCTGCCCAGCACTGTATCAGATCTTTAAGCTTTTCATAACTATCTCTTTTGACAAAAGCTGAAGAATAGTTTTCAGAAGAAAAATAGAAGTTCCACCAGGATACTTTGCCACCTCGATAAAAGTGTTCCTCTTTTGATGTCTTAAATTCTTGGAATTTAGATTTATCTTTCTCTATGTCTGTGTCTTTACACTCATTTTCACAGAGGATTTCCAGTGCAGTCAAGATATCCTCTTCCTTTTTCTCTAAGATAACGGAAGAAAATCCATGGGAAGGCAAAAATCTTCTTGATGACTGAGTCACTGGTTTTAGTTTAAGAATAGTACTGTTTATCAGTTCTAAATTTAAAGTGGAAATACTGTGGTTTGTTAATTCCTCTGCCATTGTCAGTCTTGTTTGTAGCAGATCTTTCCATCGTTGATAAATCTGTGAGTTTACACAGATACACAATATATTTTCCATTCCTCTGAGAGCTTGATAGAAAGCACAGAAAGTTTCAATGAGGGGATCTCCTGGGCTTTCCACTGGAGAGAGTAATAGAAACACTACCAAAAATTTCCCTCTTGTCATTATATTTTCATCTGTGAGAAATAAAATCAACTTTCTGACTTCAGAAGCTCTTTCTCTATGCCATAAGTGTGGTTCTAGAGGCTTATGGCTCTCATTTTTCAAGTCTGATCTGCCATTGCAGAAGATCCAGCTGGGCTGCTGGTAAAGATTTAAACTAGAAATTTTCTCCCTTATGTTATTTGTCTTTTCTTCAAACTGATTTGGAAAGTGAAGATTTGCTACTCGGCTTTTTTTGTAAGCTTTGGCCACCCCCTTGCTCACAGATTCAGGATCAAACTCCAACACAGCAAACCACTTCATTTCCTTTAGAAAATCTAAGTTATTTGTTTGGTTTGGATGGCATTTATTTGTTACAAGAATGTACCAGCTGTAATATGAATTATCCAGTGAGTCTCGGTTGCCTATGAGAAGTTTGATAAGCTTTTGTCCTTCACTCTCCTTCTTATTTGCCTTCACCTCATATTCTTCTTCAGCCTCTTTTCTAGATGCTGCTAGTGACTTTAAATTTTGTAAAAATGCTTTGTAAGCTATATCCCGTTGCTTAACATTGGCCAGGATATCCTTAGAGCTGGCCCCATCTCTCACAAACAGTGAAAGATCTTGGTTTGGTTTCCATGTTTCATTTTTACAGTTCTGCATCCTAATTAAGAAATACTTTTCTTCACACACAGAGTGTTTTGGAATAACATCTACTTCTATGACAAATCTGTCAGATGGTGTATTGTTCTGCAGTAGAACTTCCACAAACCTTGGTTCCCGAATGCACTTCTTGGCTTCATTGACATCATCTTCAAAGTATTGTCTGATCGTTATATTGAAGTGGTCAATGAAGGCATCTTTACTGGTGACTTTCACACCAACAATTTGTCCATGGGGTTTGTTCTTAACTCCAAAATGGATGGTGCCATTGGTGCGTGAATTAATACAAGCTGCTGCAAATCGGAAGACTTCATTGCTAAATTTCATCTTAATGTCCTTTTCTGTGGCTGCTTCTGTATTTGTGAGGGCTTTGAACTCATGTATTGGGTCTATGAGATTGAGTGGGCCAGTTTCAGGTTGTAGAATACTGTGTTCTATGTAACGTTGGCTGTTATGGAACTGATCAAAAGGATATGGCATACAAGTCAACTGTTCAGTTTCTAGCTTATCCTGATTTTGGTCTTCAGTGGTTGTTCCTCCATTTAATGCATCTTCTTTCGAAAGAATTGATTTTTGTTTTTTGGTATCTCTGATCTCTCTGAGATCATGATTAAAATTGGGTAACCCTGATTTTTCATCTTCCTTTTTTGTCTGTTGTGGCTTTTTTGGGTGTTCTTGTAGGTATGGTTTTGTATGATCTAATTGTCCAGAATTCTGATTGTTACTTTCAGGGTACCTATTATTCAATCTGTTATATGTCCGTTTTATCAAAAGTGCTGGACCCCGTGGTAGCCCCATTTCTCTAAGGTCCATCTCAGTTAATTCCTGCAGGACTAATCCAGTTACTTCTTCATCGATCAGAATCTGCCCATATTTCTCATCAATCTTAAGGTCTTTGGTTACCCATTGTTTCACATGCTCTTTGGTCCAGTTGTTGGTCACTTCGGGTAGCTCTACTTTTTCACTCATTTCGAGCTTGCAGTTTTTTCCTTGGAAAAAGTAATACGATAAGCATTTTAGTATTATGCTTAACGATTGAAATTACATAGTCAATTATGTACATAATTTTACACAAACAACATATATAAAATATTGTTCAAGAATGACTCTTTTTTTTTTAATTTTTTTTTTTAATGTTTATTTATTTTTGAGACAGAGAGAGACAGAGCATGAATGGGGGAGGGTCACAGAGAGAGGGAGGCACAGAATCTGAAACAGGCTCCAGGCTCTGAGCTGTCAGCACAGAGCCCGACGCGGGGCTCGAACCCACGGACCGTGAGATCATGACCTGAGCCGAAGTTGGACGCTTAACCGACCAAGCCACCCAGGCGCCCCAAGAATGACTCTTAAAACTAGTCGATAGTGGGGTGCCTGGGTGGCTTAGTCAGTTCAGCGTCCGACTTCAGCTCAGGTCATGATCTCACAGTCTGTGGGTTTGAGCCCCGCATCAGGCTCTGTGCTGACAGCTTAGAGCCTGGAGCCTGCTTCCGATCCTGTGCCTCCCTCTCTCTCTGCCCCTCCCCCACTCTCACTTTGTCTCACTCTGTCTCTCAAAAGTAAATAAATGTAAAAAAAAAAATTAAAAAAAAAACTAGTCGATACTAATGTTTTATAGTCCCAATTAGTGCCCTTGTTTCCTAGGTGATTATAATTATTATCATGAAATGAGCAGTTGCTTCCAACTAGGGTCACATACACCTTTATCCATATAGTAATTATCCCTTTTAGGTTTAATTTGGTGAAAGTTGGGGTTTTGTAACTGTTTTTTGAATTTTTTTTAAAATTTATATTTGACAGAGAGAGACAGAGTGTGAGTGGGTGAGGGGTGGAGAGAGGGAAGGGAAGTCACAGAATCTGAAGCAGGCTCCAGGCTTGGAGCTATCAGCACAGAGCCTGACAGGGGGCCAGAACCCATGAACCACAAGATCATGACCTGAGCTTAAGTTGGAAGCTCACCTGACAGCCACCTAGGTACAACAAGCGTTTTTGTAATTTAAAACCAGAATTTTAAGTAACAAGACATTGATTCCCATAGCTGAATATTGCAAATAAACTTTAAATATAAAACCAGATAAGTGGAGGTGGGTTGGGGAACAGAAAACTCCTTTCTCAACTAGGAAGATGGCCATCTTTGTTACATAGCAATGAAGCAATCAGCTACCTCATCACCTACTGTCTTTTGGAACTCAAGCTATTAGGCCACCAAGACAGAAAGAGATGTGGTAGCAAAATGTTAGGGAAGTCAATTTGCTTGGCTAATTCTTGTGGCTCTCAGAGATACCAAAAGAGTTAGCTGTATTTCAAACTGGCCTGGCCTGACTGAAATTAGATAAGAAAAATAGTATGAGTTTTTAACTTTGTTAAAACGATTTCAGCCTATGAAGCAACATTTTTCCAGATATATCTCCTGAGACAAGGGAAACAAAAGCAAAAATAAACTGTTGGGACTCCATCAAAATAAAAAGCTTCTGTACAACAAAGGAAACAATCAATAAAACTAAAAAACAACCTACTGAATGGGAGGAGATATTTGCAAATTACATACCTGATAATGGGTTCATATCCAAAATATAAAGAACTTATATGGGTCATTACAAACAACAACAACAAATAATCCAATTAAAAATGGAGAGAAGACATGAATAGACATTTCGCCAAAGAAGACATACAGATGGCCAACAGACATATAAAAAGATGCTCATCATCACTTATCATCAGGGAACTACAAATAAAAACTGCAATAAGAAAGGAGAAGAAGATGGCAGCAGAGTAGGAGGACCCTAGACTCATTATGACTCATGAACACAAGTAGTTAACTATCAAATCATCCTAAATATCCCAGAAATTGACCCCAAACAGCAGAATATACATTCTTTCAAGTGCTCACAGAACATCCTCTAGAATAGGTCACATATTAGGTCACAAAATAGGCCTCAAGAAATACAAAAAGATTGAACTCATACTACATATTTTTTCTGACCATGACACTATGAAACTAGAAGTCAATCACAAGATAAAAATTGGAAAGATCACAAATACATGGCAGTTAAACAACATGCTAGTAAACCATGAATGGGTCAACCAGGAAATCAAAAAAGGAATTAAAAAATACATGGAAACAAATGAAAATGAAATCTCAAACAGTCTTTGGGATGCAGCAAAAGTGGTCCTAAGAGGGAGTATATACAATACAGGCTTACCTCAAAAGCCAGAAAAATCTCAAATAAACAGCCTAATCTTACACATAAAGCAGCTAGAAATAGAACAACAACAACAAAAAAGCCTAAAGCTGGCAGAAGGAAGGAAATAATAAAGATTAGAGCAGAAATAAATGATATATAAACTTAAAAAACAATAGAACAGATCAATGAAAGCAGGAACTGGTTCTTTGAAAAAAAATAATAAAATTAATAAAATAAACCTCTAGCCAGACTTATCAAAAAGAGAAAGGACCCAAATTATTCACCATGATCAAATCGGATTTATTCCTGGGTTGCCAAGTGGTTCAATATTTGTAAATCAATCAATGTGATATGCCACCTTAATAAAATAATGGATAAGAACCATATTATCATTTCAATATATGCAAAAAAAGAGTTAACAAGCTACAACATCCATTCATGATAAAAACCTCAACAAAGTAGGTCTAGAGGGAACATACTTCAACACAATAAAGACCATATATGAAAAACCCACAGCTAATATCATCCTCAATGGGGAAAAATTGAGAGCCTTTCCTCTACAGTCAGGAACAAGATGGGGATATCCACTATCACTACTGTTATTTAACATATTACTGGAAGTCCTAGCAACAGGACTTAGACAACACAAAGAAATAAAAGGCATCCAAATCTGTAAGAAATAAGTAAGACTTTCACTATTTGTATATGACATGATACTCTATACATAAAACCTGAAAGACTTCACCAAAAAAAAAATGCTGGAACTGATAAATGAATTCAGTAGAGTTGCAGAATACAAAATCAACGTACAAAAATATGTTGCATTTCTATACAGCAATAATGAAGCCACAAGAAGAGAAAATCAATCCCATTTTTAATTGCACCAAAAACAATAATATACCTGGGGATAAACCTAACCAAACAGGTGAAAAAAACCTGTACTCTGAAGAATTTAAAGCACTAATGAAAGAAATTGAAGGTGACACACAAAAAAAAAAAAAAAAAAAAGGAAAGACATTCCATGCTCATGGACTGGAAGAACAAATATTGTTAAAATGTCCATATAACCCAAAGCAATCTACACATTTAATACAATCCCTATCAAAATACCAACAACATTTTTTTCATGGAATTAGAACAAATAATCCTAAAATTTGTATGGAACTGGGGTGCCTGGTGCTCAGTTGGTTGAAAATCCAACTCTTGATATTGGCTCAGGTCATGATCCCTAGGTTGTGGGATTGAGCCCCATGTTGGGCTCCATGCTGAGCATGGAGCCTGCTTGAGATTCATTCTCTCTCTCTGCCCCACTCCCCCAGTTGCATGCTCTTTCTCTCTAAAATTAAAAAAAATTTTGTGTGTGTGTGGAACCACAAAAGACCTCGAATAGCCAAAGCAACCTTGAAAAAGAAAAAGCAAAGCTGGAGGCATAACAATTCTGGACTTCAAGTTATATTAGAAAGCTGTAGTAATCAAAACAGTGTGGTACTGGCCAAAAATAGATATGTAGATCAATGGAACGGAATAGAAAACCCAGAAATAAACCCATAATTATATGGTCAGTTAATCTTCAAAAAAACCCAGTAAAGAATATCCAATGGGAAAAAGTCTCTTCAACAAATGGTGTTGGGAAAACTGGACAGCCACATGCAAGAGAATGAAACTGGACCTCTTTTTGCACCAAGCAAAAATAAATTCAAAATGGATTAAAGATCTAAAGGTGAAACCTGAAACCATAAAAATCCTGGAGGAAAACACATGCAGTAACTTCTTTCTATATATGCCTCCTGAGGCAAGGGAAACAAAAGCAAATATAAACTATTGGGACTTCATCAAAATAAAAAGCTTCTGTATGGCAAAGGAAACGATCAACAAAACTAAAAGGCAACATATGGAATGGGAGAAGATATTTGCAAGTGACATCTTATAAAAGGTTAGTATCCAAAATCTATAAAGAACTATGTAGACTCAACACCACAAAAATGAATAATCTAATTAAAATGGGCAGAAGAGGGGCGCCTGGGTGGCGCAGTCGGTTAAGCGTCCGACTTCAGCCAGGTCACGATCTCGCGGTCCGTGAGTTCGAGCCCCGCGTCAGGCTCTGGGCTGATGGCTCGGAGCCTGGAGCCTGTTTCCGATTCTGTGTCTCCCTCTCTCTCTGCCCCTCCCCCGTTCATGCTCTGTCTCTCTCTGTCCCAAAAATAAATAAAAAATGTTGAAAAAAAAATTTTAAATAAAATGGGCAGAAGACATGAATAGACATTTTTCCAAAGAAGACGTTCCAGATGGCCAACAGACATATGAAAAGATGCTCAACATCATTGATAATCAGGAGATACAAGTCAAAACTGCAAGGAGATTTCCCCTCACACCTGTCAGAATGGCTAAAATTAACAACACAAGAAACAATAGGTATTGGTGAGCATGTGGAGACACAGGAACCATCTTGCACTATTGGTGGGAATGCAAATTGGTACAGCCACTCTGGATAACAGTATGGATGTTTCTCAAAAAGTTAAAAATAGAATTACTCTACAATCCAGCAATTGCACTACTAGGTATTTACTCAAAGAATACAAAAATACTAATTCAAAGGAATATATGCACCTCAATATTTATAGCAGCTTTATCTACAATAGCCAAACTATGGAAACAGTTCAAGTATATATCAAATGATGAATGGATAAAGAAGTGGTAAATATACAATGAAATATTACTCAGCCATAAAAAAATGAAATCTTTGCATTTGTAACAATGTGGATGGAGCTAGGGAGTATTATGCTAAGCTAAATAAGTCAGTCAGAGAAAGACAAATACCATATGATTTCACTTTGCCTTCAGTCTGCAGGACATACCTAGTCCTGAGCCAATTAGCAGAACTATGAGCTACTGGCACAATGAACATTATAAACATATTTCATATGATCGATTCCATTCACTTTACAGTGTAGATCCAAGAGGTCTTTGAGGTTCCATAAGAATTAGTGCACATATCGCAACCAGAAATAAATACCATTTGTTTATTCACTCTACAAATTTTTATTGAGCACCTGTTAGGCATCATGCTCAAGAAAAATAGTGGTAACCAAAACAGATGTGGAGTTTTTTCATAGTACTTATAATCCAATGGAGCAAATTTAAAAAAGAAAAAAAAAGCCACACACATACATTCAAAACAGTTTATAATAATAAATTGTGATCGTGCTTTGTGTAAGACTCAATAACGGGCAAAGGACTGGGATCTGTGAGGAGGGGAGGAATGTCACTATGAGGAAAGTGGGGACATTGGACAGGTGAAGTTAAAGTGGGGCTTCTGGAGTAGGATGGGAGGCAGGTAGAGGGAACAAGTCTGGGGGGCAGAGTGAAGAGGGTAAGGCATAGTCTACCTGGTAGGACTTCCAAAGTCCTATCTACAGGGTCCAAGGAGATGGGTGTGATGGTGCTTCACAGTGGGCTGTCCGTGCTCCTGCTCCCAGATCCAGGTACTGGGTCTGCCAAAGAGAATTCCAGAGCAAAGGGAATTACTGACCAGGAGATGACTCCACACACCCCAGAGCCTGGATCCTCCTGCTTCCTCTGCAGAGGTCCTAAGTGTCATTTCAGATAAGGCTGAAGGGAGGGGTCCTGCCTTACCTGTTTACAAGCACTATATGTGGAATAGTAGAAGCAGTTATTAGTAAACATAATCCTAATGAAAGATTTTTTGAGGTCACTTTGGAGAAAAGTTTGAATAAAAAATGACTACTGTATTACTTTTTAAATTTTTAAACTTTTATTTTTGAGAGGTGGGGGAGGGAGGGGCAGAGAGAGAGAGAGAGAGAGAGAGAGAGGGAGACAGAGGATCTAAAGCGGGCTCTGTGCTGTCAGCAGACAACCTTATGAGGGGCCCAAACTAATGAACCACGAGATCATGACCTGAGCTGAAGTCGACATTTAACCAAACTTGCTTTTTTATATATTTAAATATATGTTGACCTCCTTTTGTAGGTAGCTGAAGGGAAGAGGCACTCATGCCCTCAGACACTTCCTGTCACAATTTTTGGTGGCTCAAATGATCCTTCAATACACTTTCTCCCTCTTGACTGCTTCTTGTCTAATGATCTTGACCTTCCCCCAACTCTAGTCTTAACAGTCACATCATTGACCTTATGATAACTGTTATGGGTTGAATTATGACCACCTCCCTCAAAAAACCTATGTGTTTGTGATAGGTGAAAGGAAAGGGCGTCACTTATGTCAAGAGGTTTTAAAATGGAGCCATTAAGGAGATGGGCCATATACATGCCCTCACTGGAGGAACCATGAACTTTTAAACCTGGCCCAATCAAAAGTATTCCAAGGACTTAGCCCAAATTTTCTACTTGCTAGGAAGAGGTTTTACTTAGTGATAGCCTTAGCAATCAGTTATATTCAGTCAAGATTAGCTTTCTGCCACCAAAAACAATCAAAAATTCTTTTTTAACATTAAAAAAATTTTTTTGTAATGTTTATTTTTGAGAGAGAGAGAGAAACAGTGTGATTGGGGAGAGGAAGAGAGAGAGGGAGACACAGAATCCGAAGAAGGCTCCGGTCTCTGAGCTGTCAGCACAGAGCCAAATGTGGGGCTTGAACTCAAGAACTACAAGATCATGACCTGGGCCGAAGTTGGACGCTTAACCGACTGAGCCACTCAGGTGCCCCTTAAAAATTTTTTTTTTAATGTTTATTTGTTTTTGAGAGACAGAGAGAGACAGAGCATGAGTAGGGGAGGGACAAAGAGAGTGGGAGACACAGAATCTGAAGCAGGTACGAGGCTCCAAGCTGTCAGCACAGAGTCCGACGCAGGGCTCGAACCCAGAAACTGTAGATCATGATCTGAGCTGAACTCAGACACTTAACCGACTAAGATCCCCAGTCAAAAATCCTTTGTAAGCAACATTATGAATATGAGCATTCCCTTTTTCCCTTAAAACCCCCTGACTTTTGCTTAGTGGGACACTATGTGGGTTGCTACCTAAATCTGTGTATCCCAAAGTACATATTCTTTGGTCCCAAATAGACACTCTTGCTTAATTATTACCTCCTGACAAGTTTAGGTTGATGTGACAAAGTCCTAGCCCCACTACCTTGGAATGCAGCCCTTTTGGACATAGAGTCATTGCCGATGTTTACAGGAAGCCATTAGAGTGGGCCCTAATTCAGTATAACTGGTATCTTTATAGGAAGGGGAAATTCAGACACAGAGGCACACACACACACGGAGAACACCACGTGCAGAAGAAGGCAGGGATAGGGGTGATCTGTGAGCCAAGGAATGCCAGAGATTGCCAGCAAACCACAGAAGCTAGAAGAAAAGCAAGGAACGTATTCCAGTTTACAGCCCTCTGCGGGAAACAATCTCACCAACATCTTGATCTTGAAGACTTCCAGCCTCCAGAACTGTGAGATAATACATTTCTGTGATTTAAGCCACTCACTTTGTGGTACTTTGTTACAGCAACCCTAGCCAACTAATGGAATCACTAATGGCTACAAGCCTTCCAGCATCTCAGATTCAAATACCTCCCTCCTGCATCTCCTCACTGCTTCTCCCTTGTAACTAGCTTGACTTTCTTTGTTCATTCATTGTAATCACTTGCTCTGTCCTCCCTCCTCTTGTACTCTGTCTGTGTCAACTCGGTGGAACATGGCTGGACATGACCCTCCATAACCTGCCTGGTCTCACTTTACAGTCATGACCACTGTCCTCCAGCAGGCTGTTAAATGCTCTGAGCTACCATCCTGTTTCCCTGCTATATTCACTCTCTCACTGTCTTAAATGGCTATTTCACACATTCACACAAATCTCCAACACCTCCTCACCATTGTCACTTTCTGCTATAACCCTGCTTCCTATTGCAACTAGGAAACTGAAACAATCAGAAGAGAGCTTCCTTGAGCTCCTAAAACCACATCTATCACTGTACTGCTTCTTGACTTCTCTTCTGTTACTAAGTCCATACATTCTATTTTAGTTTCTGTTCTTTGAACAGACGTCTATAACTCCCTGCTCTAGAGAGGAGACCCACACATCTCTGGGCATCTCTTCTGGAGATGCTCTTGTCATTCTCCACAGATGTGCTCTGTCCAGGTCTGTGGCAATATCTTCTCTTAGTCAGAGTCCTTTCTCACCTTCTCCTCTGGGTACCCCGGATATTACAAGGAAAAGCTCTAGATTTTCTCTTCTGATATAGCCAGTGAGTATACCGATCCCACTAGACTCCAGCACTCTACAAGGAGTGTGTGTCCATGTATAATGTGGGGATGTGGAAGGGCTGGTCTTTGGGCCACCTGCCAGGGAGACATTTTCTCCTTTATTGTTTGAATTCTGCTGGGAATTACAGGGAGATGGGAGCACTCTTCTCAAATTGGAAGTGCATCTGTCCTCCCCAAATCTGTTTTTAATCTGTACTTTATCTCACAGGTTCCCCACTGTTCAAAGATGAAGACCCTTTATAACAGTAAAAACTTTCTCAGCTTCCCACTACTATGATGAGAGCTGAGACAATTCATAATGATTTGAAGTTACTATATATTTGGTAATGCTTTCACATAAATTTTGCACTCTGTCAATTATACAAGCATCTTATATAGTCTATGATCCATATTTGGATCATTTATTTAATTCAAGATGACCATGATTTGGGCAAAATGCTTTAATAATGCTTTGGTATAACTCTTTGGCCCAATCAGTGTATTATTCAACCTTGTTTTGGGTGATGATTCCTTAACATTTATGTAGAACTTTGACATATTTCACTGTTCTGAGGCTGACAAAATAATTTCATGAACATTATCTGATTAGATTCATGTCCTGGAGTGTTGGCATATTTTTTAAATATGAGGGACCTTTATGTATAACAAGAAGTTACATAGTATAAATAAAGGGGAGGGGTTGTGATCAGGAAAACAATGTCGTGATTAATTATGTCTCCTCTCAGCCAACCTGTTTTCATTGTATAGGAGCATGGGACAGAACCAGTGCTGTCTTGGTTGTTGTTTGCTTTTGTTCTGCTTCTTCAAAAGAAAAGCATGTAAAACCTTAAGGTCTGAAATGGATAAAGATGTTGCTCTGCTTGGAATTGGGGAGAAGACCTCTACCTTATCTCCTTTATTATGTTCTGGGAAATTTTGAACCCCAGAGTTCTCCTTATGAGTACTCGATTCAGGACCCCTTCCTTCCTTCCTTCCTTCCTTCCTTCCTTCCTTCCTTCCTTCCTTCCTTCCTTCCTTCTGTCCTTCCTTTCTTTTTCTTTCTTTCTTTCTTTCTTTCTTTCTTTCTTTCTTTCTTTCTTTCTTTCTTTCTTTCTTTCTTTCTTTCTTTCTTTCTTTCTTTCTTTTAGAGAGAGAGAGAGAGAAAGGAAGGAGAGAATCCCAAGCAGGCTCTGCACCATCAGCAGAGAGCCTGACACGGGGCTTGATCTCACAAACTGTGAGACATGACCTGAACTGAATGAAATCAAGAGTTAGACACTTAACCAACTGAGCCAACCAGGAGCCCTCAGGACCCATTTCTTAAGGACTTTTATTTTCTCGCTTTGGGGTTGATCAGGAAGGATCAAACCAAACAGCTTTTAGGGCAAGCAGTGGTGCCCACCCCTGCCTCCAGGAAGCTGGGTCTCAGCAGCCCACAAGTATCTTTGCCTCTTGTAAAGAATGCTCACAATTGGAGATCAGCAAGCCTACTGTTCTTCAGAAATGAAACTGCCAAACAAGTTGGTTATATTTTCTGGAAGTGCACGTTAAAATGATGTATTTCCTCCCATAGTCTTTGTACAAGCTAGTTGTAAAGGAAAGCCTTAAATAAAATGATTAGAGGTGCCTGGCTCGTTCAGTCAGAAGAACATACAACTCTCGATCTTGGGGTTGTGAGTTCAAGCCCCATTTTGGGTGTAGAGATTACGTAAATAAATAAATGTTTTAAAAAATAAAATAATTAGACTTCGGTGGGTCTAATCTTTAACTTTGATATCATCTTGAGTTATACAAGACAGGGTTTGACATAGCTGCACATGGCTATAATTTTCTACACAGGTTGCTATGCTTCGATTCCTGATCCTCTGATCAACATTTTACTTAGGTCTTTCTAGACTCATCTCTGGAGACTTCCACTTTCAGAAACACTCTGCATCATGGTAGTTGGAAGGTTTCTTTCTTAAAGAATTCTTCAGGGGCACCTGGGTGGCTCAGTCGGTTAAGTGTCTGACTTCGGCTCAGGTCATGATCTCACAGTTTGTGAGTTTGAGCCTCGCGTTGCGCTCTGTGCTGACAGCTCAGAGCCCGGAGCCTGCTTCAGATTCTGTGTCTCCCTCTCTCTTTGTCCCTCCACTGCTCATGCTCTGTCTCTCTCTGTCTCTCAAAAATAAATAAGCGTTAAGTTTTTTTTTAAGAATTCTGCAGCCAGTGCAAGTTACATCTAGCGATACATACATGTTACAAACAGGAATATTTCTCATTCCTTTAAAATCGTTTCATTAGAAATAGCTTATGTGCACTTGAAAATATGTTCATTTTCAAAGTTCTACTCTATGTTTTAGACTTAGTTTTTAAAGACAGCTTTTTAAAGAAATTTGATGAAACAGGTATCTTTAATGATTAGAAACTCACCGAGACTTTTCTGAAAACTTCCTTTTTATATCAGCAACTTGAAATAACTCTTTGTGAGGTTCTTTGATCTCAAGCTATTAGATTAGTTGTCTTTTCTTGAAAATTTGCGAGAGTCATGTCCTGGAAAGCATCTGTGAGGAAATACAGATGTAGGCAGAACAGATCTGGTCCTTTTCCAGTTTGCCTTTTGTTGAGAATCTGTTACATCAAAAAACAAAATGATATCACAGAAAATTAAAATGGAATTGATTGGATTGTTGCTTAGGAACTCTGTGAGACAGATTTTCCCCCTAACTTCCTATTGTGAAAAGTCAAACATGTACAAGATTTGAAAGAATAATGAAAAGAACATCCTCCATCAAGATGGCATCACCCCCTGTATTTAAATACTTTTTTTTTTTAATGTTTATTTTTGACAGAGAGAGAGAGAGAGAGACAGAGCATGAGCGGGGGAGGGGCAGAGAGAGAGGGAGACACAGAATCTGAAACAGGCTCCAGGCTCTGAGCTGTCAGCACAGAGCCCGACGCGGGGCTCGAACTCACAGACCGTGAGATCATGACCTGAGCCGAAGTCGGACGCTCAACCGACTGAGCCACCCAGGCGCCCCTTAAATACTTTTAATGAATTAAACAAACATCCAAAAATCTGTTGCAGGCATTCTCTTCCCCTTCTTCCACATTCCACATTCAATGTGGTGCAAATCCTGTCGGTTGTCTCTCTAAAACACATCTGGCATCTCCACCACTACCAACCCGTCCAAGCCCCCACCTCTCTCCTGGATGTCAGGAGCAGCTCCCTCACTTGTTTCACTCTTGCTCTTATTGATCCTGCTGGAGACTTCTCAAAATAGCAGCCAGAGTGACCCTGTTCAAATGTAAATCACATGCTAATATTCTGTTCAGTCCCTCCAGTGGCTTACCATTTGACTCAGAGTGAAAGCTGAGCCCTTTATTATAAACTCTAAGGCCCCACATGACCTGGCACCCTGTTACCCTTCTGATATTAAATATTTTTTTCATTTCCCTTTCTAAAGCTGGTCCAGCCCCTTCTTGTTTCTTGCAGGAAGAACCTACTTCTGCTTCTGGCATTATCCTTGCTTCCTCTCTGTGGGATGCCCTCAGATACCTGCAAGGCTCACTCCTTCCCTTTGCTTACGTCTTTCATCACATGTCACCTTCTTACTGAGGCATGGTTGGCCAGCCTGCTGAAAACTTTATTCCATCTCCAGTATTTCCTGTTCTTCCTCTGTTATTTTTTTTCCCTTAAATATATATACTTGGGATTTATCACAATAAAGTATTCCACATACTCCTACCTATTTATCTTGTTTCTTTTTCTGTCCCACCCATTATTTCTGTGTACTTCATGAGGATCAGGAGTTTTTACATGTATTTACTATTTTACAGTGCTTAGCACAGAGTAGCTTTTAACAAAAAATTTGTTGAATGAATAACATTTTCTCAGAGTAGTTTAAAGTAACAAATTTTTGACAACTCTTGAATTAGCTATGTCTGTGGGTCAAAGGACCAAACGACTGCTCATTTCACTAGGGCAGTTCTTTCACTCGGTTTGAATCTCACACAGAAATCTAGACATTCTTACTGGGCTGTTCGTTAGGGCGAGAACTAGTTCTAGCTTCAATCACCTGGTCACAAGGAAGGAAAAGGAAATTTTGTCAAAAGGAAAGGAGGGCTAATAAGTATGTTTTCTCCTTCATTCCTTCTAGGTACCCTAGTTTCATAATATCCTGTATCATTTCTGCTGTGTCACTCACAGTTTCCAAATAAGGTCATTTCTCATACTGGACTAGGTCTCTCTCTCTCTCTCTCTTTCTTCCGGGTCCTCAGTGTCAGAGCCTCAGCACCTCTGCTGTTCTCATCTGCTGCCTCTGCTCTGGAAAGCTGATCTCCTCGTGAGGGACTTACCCCCTTCCCACAGACACACCCTGCTCAGATCTGCTGCAAAACTTCTCTTAGCCAGAGTTCTCTTTCAGTAATTTAACCGTCCACCCTTTCTCTGGATATCCCAAAGACTGAGAGGACAGACTCAAGGTTTCTCTTTTGTTTTAGCCAGTGATTATAGCAATTCCACCAAGGCCCAACATTCTAAAGTTTATTATTTTTAAAATTTTTCGTAATCTCTACGCGCAATGTGGGGCTTGAACTCACGACCCCAAGATCAAGAGTCACATGTTCTTCTGTGAGCCAGCCAGGCACCCCTTTTAATTTTTTTAACTTTATTTAAAAAATATTTTTTAAGGCCCAACATTTTAGAAATGAGGCAGCACATCAGAAATTTCCCTCTGCAGTATATCCCTTCTTCTTACAGCTTTTATGCCTCTATACAGCCAGCAACTCACTGTGTGCTGTGTCCAGTGCTGCAAGGGTAACTTTGTGCCACCTAAGAGGTGGCAGCTTTCTCTTGCTTCAGATTCTGCCAGTAGATACCAGGGAGATAGAAACTCTGTTCTCAGATAAGGTCACAGACATTTATTCCCCAAATCTGGAGTCTTTCCTTTTGTTAAATGGAAAAATCGGCAATACCTTGACTTAATATGATACACTAAACTCTTTACTAATATCTTGGACCTATTATAATGTCAAAAGGTTCTCAACCTCCCTCTCCTCTCATGACAGCAGTTGTGAACATATAATGATTTGAACTTACTATATTCAATAATGCTTTTAAAATAGTTTGTACCTTATCAGTTGTAAGAGCATCTGCATATATATTGTTGGAGCTAAGCAAAGATCAAAATGACTGGTGTGGACAAATTTTGAGATTGACTTGACATAACTCTGGCTTCCTGGGGGCCCTCATCTTCCTGTTTTGAAACAATTGTGAACACAAATCTTATCAGTAATACCATTAATTATTAGCAAAGGAGCTACAGGATGCCATCCTCCAGCAACTGCTCCAGTTTTCTCTCTTTAGGTGTTGAACAAGAAATGCCAAATCATCAGAGCGCATAGTTAGGGTCAAGCACTGGTGCCCACCCACCCTCATCTCAGGGGCGTCCTCAGAGCATCCCAGATATCTATGCCCCAAGCAGTCCTGTTCCGTAGGACTCAGAGCTGATCATCAGGGAGAGGCTCTGCAGGATTCTGATGCTAGTCTGGGAGGGCTACACATCTCCCCCTGCTGGTCTGAAGAAACGAAACCATACACAACACAAGTTAAGTTTCATTTCCTGGTTAAGTTTCCATTTTCAGTTTTTAACTAGATTGCTGTAAAAAAAAATGAAAGTGAAGGGACTTCTTACAAAGAAAAATAGTCTTTGGAGAGTGTTATCTTTGATTAAATGTAAAGCTCCTAATAACATCTTAAGTTACGGAAGACAGAATTTTACAGTTTCACATGACCACAGGTTCCTTTACAATCTTTAACGTTTACATTCCTGAACTTTGCATTGTTTTTCTGTTGTCTTTCCTACTGCCCTGTGGGACCATAAGGTTCTCACCACTACAAGTACACTTAACGGTACATTTCTTTCTAGAAGAGCATTCACAAAGTTAGCCTCAGTTAAATATGTTGCTACATATTTAATCTATTGATATTTCTAATTACTTTCAACATTTTTACAAGCAATCATTTATGTATAAACACAAGTATTTATATAAAAAGTACAGCTGGGATTTTAAAAAATAGCCACACCATCGGCAGAAAATTTAAAGGTTTACTGATTCTGTAACTTACCAGGATTTTCCTGAAAACTTCTTTTTATATTGAAAAGTTGAAGCTGTTGATTTCAACCTTTGTTTTCTTAATCCTTTCCTAGTGGGCAGGAGAAATAAGATTGTAAGATCCTTTTAGAAATCCAAACAATGAACTTGTGGAGTTCTCTGGTCTCCCAATACGCCGACTCCTCTGACCGTGTGTGAGATCAGCAGTGAAGAAGCCGAATGAGGAAGTTAGAAATGCAGTCAGTTTCAGTTTTGCTCAGGAATGGTTTATTTGGACTTGGAAGGATGTAAAATATCAAAAAGTTAACACCTCATAAAATTATCAAAAAAATTTGAACCATTGCTTAGAAACTATTCATCAGACAGTATTTTAAGTCATAAGAGTTCAGAAATTGTGGTGGTGGGGACCCTATGGAAAAAACATATAAATACAGAAGAAAACATTAAAATCTCAATGTGATTTAAGTGCCTGTTATGGGATGAAGTGTGCTCCTCCAAAATTCATATGTTGAAGTCCTAACCCTCAGTACCTCAGAACGTGACTGTATTTGGAGGTAAGGTCTTTAAAAAAGTTTATTTATTTATTTTGAGAAATAGAGCAAGACAGTGCAAGCAGGGAAAGGGCAGAGAGAGAGGGAGAGAGAGAATCCCAAGCAGGCTCTATGCCCAGCACAGATCCTGACACAGGGCCTGGTCCCATGACCCTGGGATCATGACCTGAGCCAAAACCAAGAGTCAGATACCTAACTGACTGAGCCACCAGGTGCCCTGAGATAGAGTCTTTAAAGAGATATTTAAGTTAAAAAGAGGTCACTAGGGTGGGCTCTTATCTAACATGACTGGTGTCCTTGTAAGAAGAGATTAGGATATAGACACACACACACACACACACACACACACACACACACACAAGACTACATGAAGATGCAGGGAGAAGACAGGCATCTATAAGCCATAGTGTTTCCCAAAGTTGTCACACCAGTTTACACCCCTATTAGTAGTGTTAGTAAGAGTTCTCCTTATTCTACATCCTTGCTAACTCTTGGTATTATGAGACTTTTTTTTAATGTTTATTTATTTTTGAGAGAGAGAGAGAGAGAGAGAGAGAGAGAGAGAGAGAGAGCGCGCGAATGGGGGAAGGGCAGAGACAGAGGGAGACACAGAATCCAAAGCAGGCTCCAGACTCTGAGCTGTCAGCACAGAGCTTGACACCATGCTTGAACTCACGAACTGTGAGATCATGACCTGAGCCAAAGTCAGACACTTAACCAACTGAGCCACACAGGTGCCCCTAGAGACTTTCTAATTTTTGTCATTCAAGACCATGTGAAATCCTATCTTGCTGTGGTTGTAATTTCCATTCCCTTATTATTAGTGTGGTTGAAAATTTTTACGATGGCGCAAAAGTGATATGCATTCAGTAGAAGCCATACTTCAAATTTTGAAATATTTTTCATAGGTTTAGGGCTATTTATGCTTCCTCTTCTGTGAAATTCCTGTTCACGTTTTTTGTACATTTTTCTATCAAATTAGTCGTGTTTTTCTTATTTGTTTTAGGATGCTTTACTATATCAATTCATACTAGAAAGTTTCCAGTTAAAGAAAATACTAGAAAATTTCCTGCTAAGACTCTTTTGTGAAAAATTTCAAAACACTTGGTACCAAGATGTTTATACAAAGATATTTGCTGAAGCATGTTGATAATATCAAAGAAAAATTGGCAGTACCCTAACTGACTATAAATAGGAATTGGTAATATAGTCATATAAATGAAATACAGCCATTAAAATTTTTTTAAAACAGAATGATTTCCAGAATCCAAGGGAAATAATTCAGGAGTAGGATAGGGTATATTGTACACTCCTGTTTGTGTAAAAAAAATTTTTAAGTATGTAACAATATATAAACATAGACTCTGCATACACACATGTACACATAAGCTGGTATAGGCATAAAAACTTTTGAAAGTTAGCAGGAAATTATATCATTACATCTGACAAAAGAGACTGGGGCTTAGGGATAAGAAGAAATTTACTTTTTTAAAAAAAAATTTTTTTTTTCAACGTTTTTTAATTTATTTTTGGGACAGAGAGAGAGACAGAGCATGAACGGGGGAGGGGCAGAGAGAGAGGGAGACACCGAGTCGGAAACAGGCTCCAGGCTCCGAGCCATCAGCCCAGAGCCTGACGCGGGGCTCGAACTCACGGACCGCGAGATCGTGACCTGGCTGAAGTCGGACGCTTAACCGACTGCGCCACCCAGGCGCCCCAAGAAGAAATTTACTTTTAACTATGTTTCTTTCTGTTCTATTTTTTCCATGTCACCTATTACTTTTATTTATATTTTATTTATTTATGAAAAATTTGGACTTGTTAGAATGTATGATATAGATATACATGTGTAGGAAGAGTGAGAAGTCTTGGATCATTCCGAAATTTTTAAATTTGAGAAACAGGTCGAATGGTGGCCCAACAAATCAAGGATGGGAATACAGGAAAAACATGTTGAAGGGTCAGGATTATGAGTTAAGATTATTTTAAACTTGTGTCAATTGTCCTGTCTGTTGCTTCTTTTATATGTAATATTCTCCAGTGAAAAATTTATCATTGAGCTCATCTTTTCATAGCAGCAAAAACAGAATGGCAACTAGGGCCTGTTGTTTGTTTAAGAGATCACAGTGTGTTCTGGGAAGAAGATGAATGGGCAACCCAAAACTATGATAACTATGACAAGTATAACCAGGCTTACATAATCCAAAAGATTAACAGCTGGAGAGCAGATGTCAGTTACCATTTAGATAATTATGTTCCTATAGCCAGTTTTGAGGTCTAAGCCAACTTGCTCTTCATAAAGTCCCTGCAGTGCTATAACAAATAAATATGATAAATATTTCCTCAGTTCTTCCCCACAGGGACATGCACTCATTTACTTGAATGTACAGTGAAGAAAGAGGATTACCTAGACCTCTTGAGGATTGTTGGATATAAGTTCTGAGATGACACTAATGCCAAGCATCCAAAATGCCACTGTGGTCCTCTGGTTAGAGTGGGGGCTCATGGAGGAAACAAATAATAGAGTCATGGCACAAGTACATCTCACAGGTAGATCCAATGCATTTGCAAACTCACACTGGTTACTTCTCCAGTCCAAGAGTACACAACTGTGACAAAGATTCTTATCAGCTCACAAAACTCTTACATTGGTTTCATGACCTATCAAACAAGTGTCATTACAGTAGAGTGGACCAAATAGAAGCTCCTAAAGTTGCCCGTACATCCTCCTGCCAAGACAGTGAATAAGGAAGCAATATGTTATCCTGAGGAGAGTTGCAAAGATTAGCACTCCTATCAAAAAACATAGCAAAAGAGTGAGTAGTGGGCCTCATTTCTCCATTCAAATCTTTTATATGACCCTTGCAAAAGTAGATAAATCAAGCATATGGTGGTGGACTATCATAAGCTCAACTAAATGGTAGTCCCAACCATAGCTGCTCTGCCAGATTTGGTATCTCTACTGCAACTGATCAACACAAACTCTGGGACTTGATATGCAGCTCTTGATCTGGTTAATGTATTACTTTCAATTTCTGTCAGTAATTGCAGTCAAAAACAACTTGCATTTAAACTGGAAGGAGAACAATACATATCCATGCAGTTGCTCTGGATTACAGTAAGTCTCTTAATGTAGTTTTAATATGGTCTGCAAGAACCTGGATCATGTGGCTATTTCATAAAACATATTTGTCCACTATGTTGGTAATATCACGCAAATTAGTCTTTCTGTATGGGAAATAGCAAATACTCTGGATTCCTTAGTAAGACAAATACATGCCAGAAGGTGAAAGATGCACCACACAAATTCAGGGCCTTGTTATATCAACAAAGTTCTTAGGGATTATATGGTCTACAGAGTCTAGGTAGAGGAAGAAGAAGTTCTGTAGAAGATCCAGAGTGTGGTGTAAGCTGCTCTGCTATTCAGGCATGTGGCCCAACAGATTCGATGATGCTAGAGCTATCCATTGTGTATAAAAATCCTTCGTAGAGTCCCTAGAAAGGCCTAATATGAGAGACACATGCAGATTCTCCAGGGTTGTGGACTAGTAGCAGGCCTTTTGTAGCAGAGAACTACTTGATGTTTGAAAAAGATCTGTGGAAGAGACTGAGTGCCTGACCACTGGACATTGAATGATTATGTGACCAGAGTTTCACAACACAAGATAAATACTATCAGATCGAATGAGTCATGCAGTCAAGCTCATAAAATAGCATTCTGTCAAATGATAGAATAGTACATTTAGATCATATCTGAGGACGTTCAGAGGTCACGAGTAATTACAGAAACAGGTGTATTAATATCTGAAACAGGCCCAGAATTCAACTCATCTATCTCAATTGCACTGTTGACTCTTCCTCAAATTATCTATATGACATCATGGGTGATTCTTCATGACAACTGAGAGAAAAGGTAGAAAATGAGGCTCAGTTCACAAATGAGTCGGCTCAGCATATTGGTGCTAATCAAAAATGGACTGTTACTAACCTATAGCTACACTCAACAGTAACCTTGACAAAAAATAATAAAGAAATCCTTTCAGTGGAAGGGATATAAGCAGTGCAGTTGGTCATTCATTTGTATAGAGGGGGAAATGATCTGAAGTATGGATAAACATGGACCTCACCCCCTACCCCGAGCAGTCACATGGCTTCGGTGGCTGTTCAGGGGCTTCAAAGAGCAAAATGGAATCTTGGAAACAAGGGAGTTTGAGGAAGAGGCATATGAATGGATCTTTGGGAGTGATCACAAACTCTGTGGATCCTTTTGCCTAATGTTATGCCCACCAGAGAGCATCCACTGAAGAGAAGGCACTAAAAAACCAATCTGTCTTACCAGACAGAGCAACTCATGTCTGCGCTTCTGTTCCCAGTCACTTCACTGCTTATATAATAGGCCCTTGAATGCAGTGGCCATCATGGCAGGTTTGAAGGCTATTCATGTTCCCAATAGCATGAACTCTTCTTAGGACGCTGGTTCTAGCTACTACCCCTGCTTGTTGACCTACCTGCCCATAGCATAGATCAGTTCTGAGCCCTCAATATGATACTGTCCTTTGAAGATACCAGCCAGGCACTTAGTGTTAGGTTGGTTATATCAGACCCTTTCTACCCTGGACTAATTTATCCTTACTGAAATTGACACCTCTTTGCATATGTGTTTTTCTTCCTGACTAGGGTGCCTCTGGAGTGCATATCACCAGAGTGATTATAGGATGTATGATTCACTGACAAGAGATTCCACACAAAAATACATCAGACTCAAGAGACCTATTTGAAGACAAAAGAAGATTTATTGTTCTGGAAAGACCTGGAAAGTTCTGACTCAGCAATATGCTAGTCTTGTGATCTCGGCCAAGTTATTTAATCTCTATTTGTCTCAGTTTTTCCATCTATTAGGATGAGGATGATAGGGCTCCTTTTAAGATCATCTGAGATGAAGCAATGTGTAAAAAAGCCCTGAAGATACCAGTAAGTATAATGATAGGAATGCATTCTGAATGTGGAGCTGTGGTCTATAGGAGTAGGTTGTGAGGGAAGTGGTATTACGTATTACAGGATTTGCCATCTGGTGAGGGAAAGAAATGTGCTTGCAGCAGTTCCTATGGCCCTGAAACTCTGGGATTTCTTCTACCATTTAGAGGCAAATCCCAGGTGGAGGCAGCTTTTTGCTTTGTTTTCTCAGGCAACTTTCATGTATAGTAATCATTCCAAGTTAGTGTACTCCTGTTGTTTTCTCCAACTACCTGGACTCTGTCCAGTTTCCTGCAAAAGAACTATCTTTCTGTTATAAGTATAAACTTTCCCAGGGATTCAAGAATTTTGGAGTTTGAAGTTGATTATCTAAGTCATGAGCCCATGAGAATCAGTGTTCATAGCTGAAGTTCTGCCTCCTTCAGGTTGTACAGCAAGTGGTACTTCAGGGGGATCTGACCCAGGTCTTCCAAAGGACAGAGTCTCTGTGTACCAGAGGTTCCTAATGACCACCCCCCTCAGTTTTGCAGCTCTTTCAATAGTAATACATGTGTCTTTCTTCCTGAAATACCCTTGAACATACTGAGCAGAAAAGTGTTTGGTTAGATATGTATTAAACTTTTCATGTAAGCTTCTGTGTAGAGTTTATTTAAATGGCAGACCAAAGCTATGCAAAAACAAATAACTAAAAAAATAAAATGATCTGTTGTATTTTATTCCTTGCATCATCCCAGGCAAATTATTATCTGTGGAGAAAAGAGGATCCATCATCGCTGTTTTCTGTGGGCATATGTTTATGGCGTAGTGGTTAGTAGAACCCAGCAATTAGTAGGTACTACTACTCACTTTAGCTTCAATATTCAAAAAAGTTCAATTTTTCTGTGTCATACCTTGAAGGACAGTGCAGACCATTGAGAATTTGAACAAGAGGGATCAGGTAATTAAAAAATTACCGTGCCTTAGGATCCAGGATCCTAGGGTGCCTAGGAGTTAGCTGGGAGAAAGTAGTGAAGAGGATAGAGGAAAGAGCCTGAGTTACTCTCAGTAGTGTGAGTAAAGGGCAGTGGAAAGTTCTCTCCTACTCACTAGGACAATAGGGTTGGGGCACAGGGCATGAGATTGATAGCCAGGCAGGAATAGCAGGGGATGCAGGCTTCAGTCCCCCAAAGATCATAATTTCAAGAGTTGTGAAGTAAGCTGGAAAAGGGTTCCACTGTGTCAGCACCAAGAGGTCACTTGGTAAATTAAGGAATGGCACTGGGGATGAGCTCAAAACTGCCTGCTGAGGGAGAGGGAGGAATTTCTGTAATGCTTCTGAATAACTCTCACCACGGAGCCATGAAGAAATCCCATGGGCCATTCTCTACCCAACACTGAGAACGATTCATGCAGCAAGAACAGGCCACAAGGTTAATCTTTGGACGGCCACTGCACATTAGGCAGGGATGTGGTCACTGTTTCTGTGAAGCTAGGTCTATTCAGGGAGTTGGGAGAAAACAGACATTGTCTCACAACCAGGAACCAAGCAGAAACTGAACCAACATAACAACTGTCTGAGGACTCCAGCATGACAACTTCAATATTACTACAATGAGAGTCTTAAATGCCACGTGGAGGCAATTGCAAGTCTGCCAAACTGAGACTGATAAACTGGTGAAGAGAGAAAAGAGATTGGGAATGAGAGAGTGAGAGAGAAAAGGAATGAGTCCACTTGAAATGAGTTCACAAACCCAAATTCCAAAATGCACAAACCAACTAATGTCAAAAAGATAGAAAACAACAAAAATAACTATGAATTCATTCTAAAAAAGTAACTGAATTTTTTTGGGGCGCCTGGGTGGCGCAGTCGGTTAAGCGTCCGACTTCAGCCAGGTCACGATCTCGCGGTCCGTGAGTTCGAGCCCCGCGTCAGGCTCTGGGCCGATGGCTCGGAGCCTGGAGCCTGTTTCCGATTCTGTGTCTCCCTCTCTCTCTGCCCCTCCCCCGTTCATGCTCTGTCTCTCTCTGTCCCCCAAAAAAAAAAAAAAGTAACTCAATTTTTGATAAGCATGTTTAGGATTATAAATTTTTGATAAGCATGTTTAGGATTGTTACAGAGATAATTGAAGAGATACTAGCCATAAATATAATAAGAAATTATGCCAAAGGTAGAAACTAAATTAAAAAAAGAGAGAGAGGAAATAGTTAATTAAAAATCTTGGAAGGGGCACCTGGGTAGCTCAGTTGGTTAAGCATCTGACTTTGGCTCACATCATAATCTTACGGTTCATGAGTTCAAGCCCTGCATCGGGCTCCATGCTGACAGCTCAGAGCCTGGAGCCTGCTTCAGATTCTGTGTCTCCCTCTCTCTCTGCCCTTCCCCTGCTCGCACTCTGTCTCTCTCTCTCTCTCTCTCTCAAAAATAAATAAACGTTTAAAAAATAAAAAAAAAGAAAATCTTGGAAATTCTACACATACATATACACATATATAAAAATATCTATTATATAAATACATAAATATTATACATATATCAATTTTGTTGTATTTGTATATTATATTTATATATGATATATGCATATGTTACGTATGCATGTTATGTATATATATGTATGTTTATATGTTATGTAAATATGTAGATATATTTAATACATATATGTTTATCTTCAAAAAACACGATCAATTCTGATTATAGTAAAAAAGAAAATTTGTGCATTGAAAGATACTTTTGAGAAATTTCTCCAAATGAAGCACAGAGAAAAACAGTAAACAAAAATATATGAAAGAACCATTAATATACATTGTGAATAGCTTGAGAGACTTCAACATATGTCTAATTACTCTAGAAAAAGTGAAGAAAATAATGGCATTGCAATTATTACCGAGATAATGGTAGATACTTTTCAAGATTGAGGAAAAACATGAAATCTTTGTTTGAAAATAAAGATAACAAAAGCAGATGAAATAAAAATAAACCCATAGCTAGACATAGCATAGTGAAACTTAAATATAAATCTAAAAGATTTAAATTCCCAAAGGAAAAGTTGCAAATAATCTACAAAAGACTGGGAGCAAACTCTCATCATAAACATCTGATGAGGGCACCTGGGTGGCTCAGTCAGTTGAGTGACCAACTCTTGATATCTGCTCAGGTCATGATTTCAGGTTCATGGGACTGAAGTCCATGTTGGGCACCATGCTGAGCACGGAGCCTGGTTAGGATACTCTCTCCTTCTGCCCCTCTCCCCCCCCCCCTTTCCCTGCTCATGCGCTCTCTCTTTCTCTAAAAAAAGAAAGAAAGATAGCAAGAAAGAAGATGAAGAAAGGGACATATCTGATGAGAAAAGACAGTGGAGTAATATACTGAATATTTTGAGAGAAAGTATGCATCAGTCTGGAAACTTACATTTAGGTAAACCATAATTCAAAGGTGAAAACTAAAGACATTTTCAGACATAAAATATCTAGAGGATTTGTCACTAATTGATTCTTATTGAAAAAATGATTGCATGGTGAATGGTAATTGGAAGAGAAGTGAACCTAGAGGGAACACACATGACTTAAAAAATTGGAAACATGGGGTGCCTGGGGGGCTCAGTTGGCTAAGCATCCGACTCTTGATTTTGGCTCAGGTCATGATCTCATGGTCATGGGTTTCAGCCTTGCATTGGACTCTATGCGGACAGCACAGAGCCCACTTCGGATCCTCTGTCTCTGTCTCTGTCTCTCTCTGTCAATCCCTGCTTGGGATTATCTCTCTCCCTCTCTCTCTGCCCCTCCCCTGCCTGCACTCTTTCTCTCTTTCTCAAAATAAATTTTAAAAAACCTTAAAAACATTTTAGAGACACATAGGACATTGAGAAAAATATGGAGGCACACAAATGCATAAAATATGCTGAAAGTTTTATTCTCTAACCAGAACTCTAGCCAGCAGTAATAAGGTGTGTGTGTGTGTGTGTGTGTGTGTGTGTGTATGTGTGTGTGTGTGTTCTGATGAAGTAATATTAAAGTATGTGTTTTTCAGGGATAGCGATAGAGATATGGATTAATTTCATATATTTTTTTAAAAAGTAATTTTAAGAATATAGGGTACCACTAAGGGAAGAGAAATACATTTCACAGCTTCCATGAAAGTAGGGGATGTAAGAAATGTAGAACATTTTATCAATTTAACGGGAGACAGGAAAACAGAAAAAAAGGAAACAAAGAGAAAGGATGATAAACAGAAAACATGAAACATGAAGGGAAAATGCAAATATATACTGATCACAGTGAATGTAAATGCATAAACTCACTTACTGATATTCAGTCTGTTATGTTGACTATATATAGCTTACAAAAAACCCAGCTAAAATAAAAATAAAATATTTAATGGGCTGCTGGGTGGTTCAGTTGGTTAAGCATCCAACTTCATCATCCAGCATGATCTTGTGGTTTGGGAGTTTGAGCCCCACATTGGGCTCTCTGCTGTCAGCACAGAGCCCACTTCGGATCCTCTGTCTCTGTCTCTGTCTCTGTCTCTCTTTCAAAAATAAATAAACATTTCAAAAATTTAAAAAAGTATTTAAAAATACACCAGGCAAATAACCAAAGGATATATCAATGTTAATGTGAAATAAAATAAAATAGAATGTAAGACAACAGACTTTTATAGGAATGAACATTCTACCAAGAAAATATAATGATGAATTTGTGGGCCTCTAAAAACATAACCTTGAAAGGAAACATTTGCTTTGAATGACACACTGGACCGGATGGACTTAACAGATATATTCAGAACATTGCATCCTAAAGCAGCAGAATACACATTCTTCTTGAGTGGTCATGGGACATTCTCCAGAATAGATCACATACTGGGATACAAATCAGCCCTCAACAAGTACAAAAAGATTCAGATCATACTGTTTATATATTTTCAGACCACAATGCTATGAAATTCGAAACCAACCACAAGAAAAAATTTGGAAAGACAACAAATACTTGGAGACTAAAGAACATCCTACTAAAGAATGAGTGGGCTAACCAAGAAGTTAAAAAGGAAATTAAAAAGTACATGGAAGCCAATGAACATGATAACACCACAACCCCAAATCTCTGGAATGTAGCAAAGGTGGTCATAAGAGGGAAGCATACAGCAATCCAGGCCTTCCTAAAGAAGGAAGAAAGGTTTCAGATACACAACCTAACCTTACACCTTAAACAGCTGGAAAAAGAACAGCAAATAAAACCCAAAACCAGCAGAAGATGGGAAATAATAAAGATTAGTGCATAAGTCACTGCTATTGAAACCAAAAAAAAAAAAAAAAGAAAAGAAAAGAAAAAAAAAAAAAACAGTAGAAGAGAAGAGATCAATGAAACCAGGAGCTGGTTCTTTGAAAGAATTAACAAAATTGATAAACCCCTAGACAGTTTGATCAAAAAGAAAAAGGAAAGGACCCAAATAAATAAAATCAAGAATGAAAGAGGAGAGATCACAACCAACACTGCAGAAATACAAACAATAATAATACACTATTATGAGCAATTATATGCCAATAAAATGGGGAATCTGAAAGAAATGGACAAATTCCTAGAAACATAAACTACCAAAACTGAAACAGGAAGAAATAGAAAATTTGAACAGACCCATAACCAGGAAAGAAATTGAATCAGTAATCAAAAATCTCCCAAAAAACTAGAGTCCAGGGCCAGATGGCTTTCCAGGGGAATTCTACCAAACACTTAAAGAAGAGTTAACACCTATTCTCTTTAAGCAGTTCCAAAAAATAGAAATGGAAGGAAAACTTCCAAACTCATTCTATGAAGTCAGCATTACCTTGATCCCAAAACCAGACAAAAAAACCACTAAAGAGGGGAACTACATACCAATTTACCTGATGAACATGGATGCAAAAATCCTCAACAAGATACTAGCCAACCAGATCCAACAATACACTAAAACAATTATTCACCACGACCAAGCGGGATTTATACCTGGGATGCAGGGCTGGTTCAATATCCGCAAAACAATCAATGTGATACATCACATCAATAAAAGAAAGGACAAGAGCCACGTGATCCTCTTAATAGATGCAGAGAAAGCATTTGACAAAATATAGCATCTTTTTTGATAAAAACCCTCAAGAAACTAGGGATAGAAGGGTGATAACCTCAAGATCATAAATACCAATATGAAAGACCCATCACTAACATATCCTCAATGGGGAAAAACTGAGAGCTTTCCCCCTAAGGTCAGGAACATGATAGGGATATACACTCTCACCACTGTTATGCAACATAGTGTTGGAAGTCCTAGGCTCAGCAATCAGACAACACAAAGGAAGAAATGGTATCCACATTGACAAGGAGGAAGTCAAACTTTCACTCTTCGCAGATGACATGATACTCTATATGGAAAACCCAAAAGATTCCACAAAAAAACTGCTAGAATTGACCCATGAATTCAGCAAAGTTGCAGGATAGAAAATCAATGCACAAAAATCAGTTGCATCCCTATACATCAATAATGAAACAACAGAAAGAGAATTAACGAATTGATTCCATTTACAATTGCACCAAAAACCATAAAATACCTAGGAATAAACCTAACCAAAGAGGTGAAAAATCTCTACACTGAAAACTATAGAAAGCTTATGAAAGAAATTGAAGAAGACACACAAAAAATGGAAAAGTATTCAATGCTCATGGATTGGAAGAACAAATATTGAAATGTCAATACTACCCAAAGTAATCTGCATATTCAATGCATTCCCTATCAAAATAACATTAGCATTCTTCACAGGGTTAGAACAAACAATCCTAAAATTGTATGGAATCAGAAAAGACCCTGAATAGCCAAAGCAATCTTGAAAAAGAAAATGAAATCTGGAGGCATCACAATCCCAGACGTCAAGCTGTATTACAAAGCTATAATCATCAAGACAGTATGATACTGGCTCAAGAACAGACACTCAGATCAATGGAACACAATACAGAACCCAGAAATGGACCCACAAATGTATGGCCAAGTAATCTTTGACAAAGCAGGAGAGAATATCCAATGGAATAAAGACAGTCTCTTCAGCAAATGGTGTTGGGAAAACTGGACAGCAATATGCAGAAGCTGGACCACTTTCTCACACCATACACAAAAATAAACTCAAAATGGATAAAAGACCTAAATGTAGGAAGCCATCAAAATCCTTGAGGAGAAAGCAGGCAAAAACCTCTTTGACCTTGCCCGCAGCAACTTCTTATTCAGCACGTCTCTGGAGGCAAGGGAAACCAAAGCAAAAATGAACTATTGGAATCTCATCAAAATAAAAAGATTCTGCATGGCGAAGGCCACATCAGCAAAACTAAAAGGCAACCAATGGAATGGGAGAAGATGTTTGCAAATGTAATATCATATAAAGGGTAAGTATCCAAAATCTATAAAGAACTTACCAAACTCAACATCCAAAAAATAAATAATCCAGTGAAGAAGTGGGCAGAAGACATGAATAGACACTTCTCCAAGGAAGACATCCAGATGGCTATCAAACACATGAAAAAATGCTCACCATCACTCATCATCAGGGAAATACAAATTAAATCACAGTGAGATACCACCTCACACCAGTCAGAATAGCTAAAATTAACAACTTGGGCAACAATAGATGTCGGCAAGGATGCCGAAAAAGAGGATCTCTTTTGCATTGCTGGTGGGAATGCAAGCTGGTGCAGCCACTCAGTATAGAGGTTCCTCAAAAAATAAAAAATAGAACGACCCTACGACCCAGCTATTGCACTACTAGGTATTCATCCAAGGGGTATAGGTATGCTGTTTCAAAGGGGCACATGCCCCCCAATGTTTACAGCAGCACTGTTGACAATAGCCAAAATATGTAAAGAACCCAAATTTCCATAGACAGATGAATGGATAAAGAAGATGTGGAGTGTATACACACACACACACACACACACACACACACACACACACACACACACTGGAGTATTACTTGGCAATCAAAAAGAATGAAATCTTGCCAGTTGCAACTACATGGATGGAATTAGAGTGTATTATGCTAAGTGAAATTAGAGAAAAGACAAATATCATATGACTTCAGTCATATGAGGAATTTAAGATACAAAACAGATGAACATAATGGAAGGGAAGCAAAAATAATATAAAATCAAGAAGGGGGACAAAACAGACCCTTAAATATACAGAACAAACTGAGGGTTGCTGGAGGGGTTGTAGGTGAGGGGATGGGCTAAATGTGTAAGGGGCATTAAGGAAGACACTTGTTGGGATGAGCACTGGGTGTTATACATGGGGGATGAATCACTGGAATCTACTCCTGAAATCATTATTGCACTATATGGTAACTAACTTCGATGTAAATTTAAAAAATAAATAAATAAAAACATAACCTTGAAACATATGAAGCAAAAACTAAATTACGTGACGAAATTGACAAAACACAATCTAGTTGAATTAAAAACCTAAATATGAAATGAAAGGATTTCAGAAAAAATATATGCATATTTATTTATTTTCTTTTTATTTTTAGAGAGAGAGCACATGAGTAGAGGCCAGGGACAGAGGGAGAGAAAGAGAGAATCTCAAGCAGGCTCCGTGCTCAGCATGTAGCCCGACATGGGGCTCAATCCCACAACCCTGGGATCATGACCTGAGCCAAAACCAAAAGTCAGATGCTCAACTGACTGAGCCACCCAGGCACCCCCAGAAAAATATTTAAAACCTGAGACTTGAAAAAGGATTTTTGCCATAAGGCACAAACCATAAAGGAAAATATTACATTTTTTAACATTAAAAAATTCTTTTGTAACAAGATACAACCGAACTCAAGGGTTTCACTTCTTGGGGTGCATCAAGTTGAATACAACCCATGGAAATATTGAAAGCAAAGAAATTTTTTTAGTTCTTCTTACAAGTAAGGAGACAGGGAGATAGCTCTGAAAGCACTGTCTCCCATGGGGTTAGTATCAGAAACTTTTATTCAATGGAAAATTACTATTAGGAGGTGGGTGTAGGGAGTATTAGTATTAGGAGGTGGGTGTAGGGAGTTTACATAAGCACTTTGGTTTAATTGTGTATGTCAACATGCTAGTGCATACATCATGTGTTCAAAAAATGGCAGCGAATTCTGCCCACAGGAGCTCTTAGGATTATAATAAGCTAAAGGTAACTTCAGGACAACTCAGGGAGACTTCTGCACAGGTCCTCAGCTCCAGTTCAGCTCAAAGTGGCTTGTGTAAGGGGCTGTCAGGCAAGACACATCTAGCAAGGAGTGATTAGGTGAAACACCTAGTTGAAGTCTCCTTGGCTGGAATTGTTGGTTCTGCAAAACAAAACACATTTGTCCCTTCATCTTTCTCCCTTCTGTTTATAGCTTTCAGTCCTCTTATTTGCGTAACATCCCACTGCATCCTAACTAACAAAGATATTTTATAAGAGAGAAAACACAAGTCACATAATCAAGATAGGATTATAAAATCAACAAAGGATTAATATCCAGTATGCAAAGAGCTTCTACAAATCAATAAAAATGACAACTTACTAGAAAAAATGGACACAAGATGTAAAGAATTAATTTATAGAGGAGAGAATCTGAATGGACAGTAAACATAAGAAAAGATTTCATCTTCAGTAGTAATCAGGGAAATATATATCAAACCTATATAATAAGGTACTATTTTACATCCATCATTTTGGAAAAATATAAAGAGTTGGTGCAACAAAATGCTCATAAGTTCCTGGTGGGAATATAAGTTGTTAAGGAGAGAAATTAGTCAGCATTAGAGAAGCTAAAGATTTCCATGACCCTAACCTGGATTTCCAGTTTCTAGGTTTATACCATGAAGAATCTCTCACATAAGTTCATGAAATAAGTGAATGAGAATATTTGTTGTTCTAGCAAAGAACAAAAAAAATTCAAATGTCCAACAGTCAGAGGAAAGATAAATACATTGTGAGATATTCATAAAATTTAATATTACACAACAATTAAGATGGATGAATTAGGCCTACATGCATTAACATGAATTAATCTACAAAATTCATTAATGCATGATAAAAGTGAGTTGGAAGGTATTTACAATATGGCCCCATTCATTTAAAATTTAAAAACTTGAAAATAATAGTGTAAAAGGCTTATGATTACTGTTAAATAACAAAAATTCAACTGAGTAAATTTTAAAGGTCTAATTGGCTTTATTAGTAGATTCATGAATCAGGCAGCATTCCATCTAGCAAGTAAAAGGTGGGGGGGGCGGGTCTTATCATGCAGATTACCTCATCTTCCTTTGGGGAATAAAGAGGTCCATGCAGCAAACTCATTAGCACCCATTGGAAAATTTCTGACTGACTGGTTAAGACTAGATTTTGAGGGGAGCTTGAAACTAAAATCAGATTATATATTAAGCCCCAGTTTAGGGATTTGGCCTAAGAGACACTATTTTTGACCTGTGGTTTTCTTTTTAACATTATAAAGAATCTTAAATGAATGTAAAATATATTTTAGGCATTATATTGTGCTTAAATATTTCGGGGGTCACCTGGGTGTCTAAATCGGTTAAGCATCCAACTCTTGATTTCGGCTCAGGTCGTGATTTCAGTTTGTGAGATCGAGCCCTGCATCAGGTTCTGTGCTGACAGCGAGGAGCCTGCTCGGGATTCTCTCCCTCACTCTCTCCCACCCCCCCCCCCGCCCCCTGCAGCTCTTGCACTCTTTCTCTCTCTCTCTCAAAATAAATAAATAAACTTCAAAAAAAAGAAAGAATATCCACAATTACCTGAAAAATAATAATAATAATTCTGACTTCTGGTTTCAGCTTTGACATGTATAAGGCTCTGAAATAGTTGTTCCCAACCTTACAATAAGAGAAATGTTGAATGAAATAAAAATCAGTGACTTTTCTTGGACCCGTCAAAGAACTGAGGTCACAGGGAAAATTGCAAACTAAAATCTGGACGCATAGGCAAACACGAAGAATCATAACTGAGATTTTCTTACCTGGAGCGGAAGCCAATGAAGCCATAAAATGGTGAGGACACCAAAATGGTAATTTTGATAAATTGCTGGAGGCTGAGTGTGGACTAACACAAGAGGAGAAACTCTTAGTCCTAAGAGGGACCCACACTTTCATGGGCTTTACCTCCAGGTGAAGAGCCGAGAAAATTCTGCCTCCTAGCTCTGGCGGGGGGAGAAGAAAAGTAACCATTTTGAACTGCACCCAGATTATACTTCATAACAAAGGCCTACTCTTAGTGGAAAAGACTTTCCCAGAGTCTTACCCCATCTATGAGGAAGGGCCTTTACCCAAATCCAACTCACTTTTGCCTTTCTTTCTTAACTTAAGAAGTTAAGAAATAGTTGTGAAAGTTACAGCCAAGGAATGCAAGCCCACTAAAAGACAGATTTAATTATAGGATTATAGAATGCTTTCCCTCCCCCACACCTTAACACCACATCAACAGGGCTCCAGTATAATCATAGTGGATTATAGCTAAAAGAACTCCAAAATACAGACATTATTTAAGGAGGATGTGAAACCAAGGACACTAGAGGAATTTAAAGCCTTTGAAACCTATAGCTCATGCATTTTCCAGGGCCCAGAGTTTTAATTTGTTGGGCTAGTGAAACAAATTACAACAAACTGGGTGGCTTATAAACAACAGAAATTTATTATCTCACAGTTGTGGAGGTTAGATGTCTAAGATGGAGGCACTGGCAGGCTTGGTTTCTTATGAGGCCTGCGAGGGAGAATCTGTGCCATGCTTCTTGCCTAACTTCTGGTGGCCTCAGGCATCCCTTGGCTTGTACATGGTGTTCTTGTGTCTTCACATGGTCTTCCCTGTATGTGTCTCTGTTTCCTCACAGGTCACCAATCATATTGGATTAGAGGCCCACCCTACTCCAGTATGACCTCATCTTAACACATTATATCTGCAATGACCTTATTTACAAAAGGTCACATTCCTAGGTACTAGGGATTATGACTTAAACATATGAATTTTGGGGGTATGCAATTCAACCCATTACACAGACTAACAAAACAATAAAAAAAGAAAACATAAATTGATGATATCAGAAATGAAAGAAAGTTCATCACACTGTTAACTAACTGGGATTAAAATAAAAACTTATAATGAAAGAAAGAAAAGAAAGAAAGAAAAGAAAACAAAGGAAAGAAAGTAAGTAAGAAAGAACAGTGAACAACAACAATAAAAAAGAGAGAGGTCATCACTACTTATCCCACTGACATTACAAAGTTAATAGAAGAATACCACAAACAACTCTTTTGTTACAAATTTGGGATCTTTGATGAAATGGACCTATTTCTTACAAGACACAAACTGTCAAAATTCACACAAGGAGAAATAGATAATCTGAACAGGCCTATATTTTTTAAGGCATCAAATCAATAATTAACGATCTTCCAAAAAAGAAAGCACTAGACCTAGATAGTTTTATTGGTGATTTCTACCAGACATTTAAAAAGAAACAAATACTGGTGACATGCAATCTTTTCCAGAAACTAGAGGCTGAGGTAACACATCCTAACTCATTTTACAAGGCTAGAATTGCTCTAATGCCAAAACCTGACAAAGACATCATTAGAAAGAAAAGCTATAAACCGCTATCTTTCATGAACATGCATGCAAAAATCCTCAACAAGGTATTTGCAAATCAAATCCACCAGTGTTTAAAAAGAATTATACATCTGAACCAAGTGGGATTATTCCAGGTATGAAAGTATGGAAGGCTGTTTTGACATTTGAAAATTAATTAATGTGACCCACCTCATCAATGAGCTAAAGGAGAAAAATCATACAATCGTATCAATTGATACAGCAAAAGCATTTGACAAAATCCAACACCCATTCATAATAAAAATTCTCAGCAAACTAGGGATAGAGGAGAAATTTCTCTGCTTGAGGAAGACATCTACAAAAACCTACAACTAAAATCATACTTTGCTGTGAGAAGCTAGATGCTTTTCCCCTGAGATCAAGACAGAAATGTCCTCCTCTTTCACCACTCCTACCCAACATTATACTAGAAGCCCTAAAAAGTGCATGTAGACATACATACATACATACAACTAATATGTCTATTGCAGTAATGCAGACAAGAAATAATGGTGATCTGGATCTATATGGTGGTAGAGTTGGAGAGAAGATAGGTTTAAGAGGTAGGAAATAGAAGCGACAGGGCTTGAACGTAGATTACATATGCATGGTGAAGGAGGTGGAAGCATCAAGGGTGACTTTTAGGATTTGGTTTGCATAACTAGATTGGTGGTGGAGCCATTTACAGAACTTAAAGAAGAAATTTACAAGGAAAAATCGTAATTAGATTTTGGCCAAATAGATACTAAGATACCTTGGAGACCTCTAAGAAGTGAAAAAAAATGTATGTATTTTTATATGTGTTCCTGGAGCTCAGAGGGGAACACTGGACTAGAAATTAGCACTTGTGACTCATTTGTGTATCAATGGTAATCAACCATAGCTAAGAAGAAATTGCCTAGAAGAGATATAGAGTGGAAAGAGGGCCAAAGACTGAGCCATGATATTTAGTGACCAATAGGAAGAGGAGAAACAGCAAAGGAGATAGAGGAGTGGCTAGAAAAGAGGGGAAAATTGAGAATAGTGAGTATTTCAACACATAGGTCAGGAGTGATGACTATGCTGAGATACTGCAATGAATACTGAAAAAAGCCATAAATTTAGCAATATTGAGGCCATTAGTGGCTTAACAGTGTTTTAATGGAGTAATGGGGCATATACCAAACTGGAGTTAGTTTAGGATTGAGCAGAAGTTGCAAACGTTGTGATAACTTATATAGAAAATTAAGAGCACTGTGAAGTGAGAGAGAGAAGACTATATTTTGCTAGAAGTCGGAATATGGAGGACATGAGTTTGAGTAAGGAATTATTATTATTTAATGTTTATTATTTTAAATAACAGACATCTGAGTATATTTTAAAGCTGGTGGAAAACATTTAATTGAAAGGTTGGCTATACTGATGAGAAGAAAAGGGATAATGGATAGTGTAAAGTTCTTCAGTAGGAGAGGGGGAAGAACTCCAAGCAGAGGTGGAGAGATTAGGTCCCTCTATGATAATTGGAGAGATGCAGACCAGGACAGATACACAAAGGAGGTACGCATGCTTCATTTTAGAAAGATGGAGAAGTTTCCATCTGATGACTTCGTTTTCTCTGCAAAATATGGACTTTATCACATGTATCTTTACTGATGGGTATGAAAAATAAAAATAATTTCTTCCAGCCTATTTATAAATTTGATTTTTTAGGTACATAGTTGTTTAGTTTTGTCAGTTATGGATTATATTATTTTTGGTATGCTATTTCACACTCTTTAGGTTTTTAACACTTTATAAAAGACCTAAAATCTTTCTTTTTTTAAAAAAAAGTTTATTTATTTTGAGAGAGGGAGAGAGAGTGAGTGGGAGAGGGGCAGAGAGAGAGGGAGAGAGAGAGAATCCCAAGCAGGCTCCGCACTGTCAGCACAGAGCCTGATGTGGGGCTCAAACTCACAAATGACAAAATGGTGACCTGAGCAGAAACCAAGAGCCAAATACTTAACCAACTGAGCCACCCAGGTGCCCCAAGACCTAAACTTTCTATAAGGAAAAAAATTATAGAAATTACAACTAAAGGTGATTTTCTTTTTTTTTTAATATTTTAAATGGCTTCATCATGTTCCATCTTATTTATGTATTACAATCATTTGAACATTAGTTTCTTTTAAATAATATCATAATATATGTTCTCATACATGTGTCTTTGCCTCTTATCATTTCCTAAACATGAAATTACTGGGTTGAAGAGTCTAAACATTTTAAAATCTCATAATGCATATTGTCAAATTGCCCTCCAGAAAGATATTCAGTTTATTTATTCAAACCCAAAAGGCAAAATGTAATTGAGTGATAAGTATGCTAATTTAAAACCAGGATAGTGTTTACAGTTTCTAGAATTTATTTTTAATGATGCTAGTTTTAAATGAACACTTTCTAATTTGGAACCATAGGTGGCACTAAAGCATAAAGGAAAGGAACCATTCCCAGACTCCTAGGTTGGCAGGGATTGTGAATGGACATTTCAGCCACCCTCTTTTGTGGCAGGTAAGCTACATTTCTAGAAAAATAACAGTTTCTGTTTTTAACATTATCTAAAAACCCCATTCTAAACTTATACTTTTAGTCCTAATTGACGTACATGAGACTCTGTAACAATATAAGCCTATTTGCATTTTTCTTGTGCTCTAGGCTGTGGGATACACTATTTGCAAGCTATTTCTTAAAATACCAACTGTCTTATGCAAAACTTTTCATTCTTCTGCTTCTATAGCTTTTGTGTGTCTTTTTTTTCCCAAGAAGAAAACATAGGTCATGGGTCAGAAAGTCAAAGAAAGATCATGTGAGCATGATCTGGTCATAAAGATTAGCACTATACCACTCTGAATGTGAGTTCATGTGACATATTTAATTTGCTAAATTGTATAGTAACCTAGTTTTGCGGTATGAAAATTGTGTTTTAAGCAAAACATATAAATGCCAAATTGACGTGTCCTGGCAGAAATGGTTTTGCATGTTCCCACTGTCCACTGCGTACACAGAGGCAGTGGGAATTGGTCAGCTATTCTTGGCATCCATGTGAATTCTTACCTAACACTTCTAGACTTCAATAGGTCAGTGACTGAGAAGCAAACAAGCTTGAAGAGCACCTGCTTTTCTTAGAAGACCAAAGGGCTCCTACTGATACAGACAGAACATACATCAAATAGCGCTTGCCCTGACTTAGTTTGAAATGAAAATCTGATAGTTGGCTTTCCCTCTGTAACTTCCTTCAGCAATGACAGTAGAAAATGGTTTTATCACCCCACTTTATGGTGGGAAGATAGGAAGGGAAGAAAAGCAATAGGAGGCATTTGTGTTTGTGCCTTTCCAAAGGTATGTCACGAAATGCTAATCCTCACTACCTTGCCACTTGTGATGAAAATGCACTAGATGCAGAGGACATGGGAATCGAGTCTACCCATTGAAACTACTTTACACTAGTTTAAACAAGTACCCACTGCTTCAGAGATCTTTCAGAGCTACATTACACACACACACACACACACACACACACACACACACATACACACACACATCCTTCAGCTGGGCCTTCTTGTTTCTATATAAATAAAGATCTCACTGACAACCTTCTGGGACCAGCTTGGTATCAGAAATATGAGTTAAAATTCTGGGTACCCAATTCCAGAACTTTCAAGAACACTGCCTTATCTTTTTCTCTCTGCAGATAAAGTAGTTTACATACAGGTCGGCTTCATACAATGGAAATATTGACTGAATATGTACAAATATGTATATAGATGTTTACATATAGAAATACATGTATTTGTATGTATATATGTGTATATATTATGTACATAGCAAGAGAGACATACTCCTTTTGATTATAGTTTGTTGATTCTGCTCAAAAAATTCTCTACTTTTTCTAGTTACCGTCTGAAAAGTGAAAACCACCTGAGCACTAAACAAATTAAACAGTTGATTAAACAGTTCCATGACTGTTTAATTCCAGAGAGCTTAGAGGCTTTAGCTGGAGACATTGTAAATAAACACATGGCTTCATGAAGCCTCTCATAGAATGTCACAAAAAAAGTCTTTGCTGGATTGGCTGGGAGAGAGCTGAGAGAGAGACACAGACATTTATTCATCACTTAATGACTTTGAATGGGTGACCTAACTTCTCTGAAACTCAGTTTGTTCATCTATAAAGTAGGGATAATGCTTTATAAAGTTATTCTTACGATTAAGGAAGAATATACATATACACACATATATGTATATATGTACATATACATACACATATACAGGTGTATATATTTGAAGACTATATATATTTAAAATATATATATTTGCCCTTTTAAAATTGAAGTATAGTTGACACGCAAAGTTATATTAGCTTCTTTCGGGTCTACAACTTAGTGATTTGACAACTCTGTAGATTATGTTATGTTCACCGCAAGTGTAGCTACCATCTGTTACCATACAATGCCACTGCAGTATCACCAACTATATTCCTTATGCTGTGCCTTTATTCTTGTCACTTATTCTTTCCATAACTGGATACCTACACCTCCCATTCCCCTTCACTTCTTTTTGCTCATCCCCCCCAAAGTTTCTGCTTTATTTGTTCATTTGTGTTGGTTTTTAGATTCCACATATAAGCGAAATCATATGGTATCTGTCTTTCTTTCTTTGAGTTATTTCACTTAGCATAATGCCCTCTAGATCCATCTATTTTATTGCAAATGGCAAGATCTTGTTCTTTTTTTATGCCTGAGTAATATTCCATCACACACACACACACACACACACACACACACACATCCCACATCTTCTTTATCCACTCATCTGTGGATGGACACTTGGGCTGCTTCCAATCTTTGCTATTGTAAATATAATGCTGGAATAAACATTGGGGTACATGTATCTTTTTGAATTAGTGTTTTAGTTTTCTTTGGGCACATACCCAGGAGTGGAATTATTGGATTGTATCGTATTTCTATTTTTATTTTTGAGGAATATCCTACTGATTTCCACAGTGCTTGCATAAATTTACATTCCTACCAAAGTGTACAAGGGTTCCTTTTACTCTACATCTTCTCCAACATTTGTTATTTCTTGTCTTTCTGACATTCTGACAGGTGTAAGATGATGTCTTGTGGTTTTGATTTGAATTTGGGGGGAGAATATATTTTAAGTACCTAGCAGAAATGGGCATCTATTGCAACAATAAATTAATTAAATATATCTATGAAAGCCCTCTTCTTCAATTAGTCTTGTGGGTTCCAGTTTAATGTGTTTTAATTCAACTTCAATTCAATTCAGTTCAATGACATAAACTTTTAGCCATAAGAAGTAAGACCCCAGTTATTTTATATCTTTGACTAACCCTTCTGACTAACCTTGCAGTTGCCATGATAGCCAATACCCCATCCTTTCTTGGTGACAGAGGCTTCTTTACTCCAGGTTTCACTCTTCCTCCTCCTTCTATAGTCCAGTACGAGAAATGGCCAGGACATTTAAGCCAAATACCTATACATTCTGATGAAGAAAAAAAATTCTGGGTTTCAGCAATAAAATTTTGTTTTAAATATCTTGATATTTATCTCTGAATCTTGATGTCCTTCTGTCTTGGCCACGGTTCCTCTCACGTGGCCAGAACCACATGGTTAGTTCAGAATCCTCCATTCAGGAAGTCCTGGGCCATGCCCAGAGCCACCAGCTGATACGAATGTTCCCTGTTCACATTCTCTGATTTCTACTTCCAGGATCCAGTTTGGGAGCGGGAAGAAAGAAATTAAAGACAGGAATTAAAACAAAGAGAAATGAAATTGAGAGGGGGAGGGAAGGAAGGAAAATCAGAGGAAAGGCACCAGAAAAATGGAGAAAAAGAAAAGAAAGTAATTGAAAAGGACAGAACAATGTTGAACAAATGGAATTTCAGTCAAATAAATGATTTATAATGTTAGGCTCTCCTTATATAAATTTTTTTGTTTTATGTTATTATTTAAACATATATAGCAAGCAGTGTAAATTTATGTAAAGTAAGGGGCGCCTGGGTGGCGCAGTCGGTTAAGCGTCCGACTTCAGCCAGGTCACGATCTCGCAGTCCGTGAGTTCGAGCCCCGCGTCAGGCTCTGGGCTGATGGCTCGGAGCCTGGAGCCTGTTTCCGATTCTGTGTCTCCCTCTCTCTCTGCCCCTCCCCCGTTCATGCTCTGTCTCTCTCTGTCCCAAAAATAAAATAAAAAACGTTGAAAAAAAAATTTATGTAAAGTAAAAGACAAAAAAAATTAAGCCTCTCCACCTGCTACTCCTTTCTTCTTTCCAGTAGTTGCTACCATTGATAATTTAGTATGTTTTCTACTGAATATTTTCTTTGCATAAAGAAATAATGTTTCTATTCACATAAAGAATCATACCATAAAAACTGACCTGTGATGTACTGCTTTTCAGCTAATAATATGTATAGAACTTTCCCCCATGTATTACATATAGATTTATATCTTTGCTTTTTAAGAGTCACAGAGTGACCTAATTCTATTTGACCAGTATTTACCTGGTCACCCATTGATAAGTGTTTAGGCTGGCTTCTTGTTCTCTTCCTTTAAACAGATAATTTAAAAAAGAAAAAAAAAATCCAAAAATGTTCTAGAAAATGTTTGAATATCTTACTGACATAAAAAGTTTTTGGCAATGCTATAGTATGTATAATTACTAATCAGTGCTTACACTACATAGTGCTGCATAAAAATGATAAGGGTACATGTGAGGTGACATGCTGAGTTCTTAAATGAGAAAACAAACCTTTTATGTCTACTTCCTTGTTCAGTTATTTAAGCAAAGGCAGCAGCTTGGTTAAGATTTCGATCTGACATGGGGCGCCTGGGTGGCGCAGTCGGTTAAGCGTCCGACTTCAACCAGGTCACGATCTCGCGGTCCCTGAGTTCGAGCCCCGCGTCAGGCTCTGGGCTGATGGCTCGGAGCCTGGATCCTGTTTCCGATTCTGTGTCTCCCTCTCTCTCTGCCCCTCCCCCGTTCATGCTCTGTCTCTCTCTGTCCCAAAAATAAATAAAAAAAAAAACGTTGAAAAAAAAAAAATTAAAAAAAAAAAAAAGATTTCGATCTGACATTATCTGTCTGCTAAGAAGAAAGAGATATTTTTAGTAAGTTAATAAAATCATAGGCTATGGAATTTTAAAAAATTAAAGAGCTTGTTTGGTCATGTCCTCTCATATACAGATTAAACAATGGTGGCTGGGCACAAGAAAACAGTGTTTGGTTTTGCATGGACATGTACACTCACATTTTGCTAATATCAATTCTAGGTTTGTAACCTAGTAACTAAATATTATTTCATTTATTTAAAATTATTTCACCCATTGTCTTGTATGGGTAAGTGGACATGACCATATACAATATTTTTATTGTTCAAATCGGGACTTTTTGAGAGTAGATGGCTTAAAACAAATGCAATTTTAAGTATGTATGTTGGAAAAGTGGGGAGGTGATGAACAATTTCCTTCATGATATGGGAAACAAAATCAAGGATGGATATGGAATCAAGCAAATGTCTTTGTCTATCAACATCCAATTATGACTATAGACAGGTTAGTCTCTACTACTGAGGGCTTTATTTTTTTTTAATTTATTAATGTTTATTTATTTTTGAGAGACAGAGAGAGACAGAACATGAGTGGGGGAGGAGCCAAGAGAGAGGGAGACACAGTATCAGAAGCAGGCTCCAGGCTCTGAGCTGTTAGCACAGAGCCCAACGCATGGCTCGAACTCATGAACCATAAGATCATAACCTGAGCCGAAGTCAGATGCTTAACCAACTGAGCTACCCAGGCGTTTACTACTGAGGGCTTTAAACTAAGAATCAGAACTTGCAGTTGGTAAATTTTTTAATATGAAAAATCATAAAGTTAAAAAAGTGAATTTAATTAAAAAATATATTAAGTTATATGTTAATTAGACTAATGAAATTTCTCTAAAATAGAATTGTCTGAGACTATGTGGTTTTAGATGGTGGTCATTGTAAACAGGAACCTCCTTCACCAGAGACAAAAATATATAGGACCACCCTCTTTCTTAGATATTTATGGATACTCAAGGATAAAATTCATGTTTAATTTCTCTCTCACACTGTCTTTTTAAAGTATGCCCAGAGTATCATTAAAATCTCTTTCCAAGTTCTCTTGCTTCTTAACCTTCCTTCGCTTCTCTTTAATCTCCTGAAGTTGGTATTTCCAAGGGTGTTTCCATCTGTTTGCTCTTGATCTCATCCTCTTGCATTCATTTCCACTTGTTCCTCATTTCCCTAACAACTTCAATTCTATTCGGATGTCCACTGTTCTCACACCCAGGCATGTGCCTCTGGGAGTATTGACTTCATCTTCATGTCCAGGGGAGTAAATTCTGAGTACTGTATCAATCAAGATAATCTCATACCTCTTGACAGTAGTCCCTTTAGGAAAGGACATGTGGTATACCCAAGGAAACACTACTGGAATTCTGGTGGAGACTGCTGGGAAAGGTTTCTTTATACAAAAAAAAAAAAGCAAAACAAACAAACAAACAAAACCTAGGAAAAGGTGGCTTTTTCCATGTTCTGGAGTTTGTGGTGTCTGGATGTAATTTCTGCAATTGCTGCAGCCATCTGTAACCATGAGAGCAGAGTGGAGAAATAGAGGAGAACTTGGGTTCTTGATTATGAGAAGGAAATCTGGGAAGAGCAGATAAAAAAGGGGGCCAGCCAGATGTCTGAGACTGGATACTCCCCTTGCATACTTTTGGCTTCTGGAATCTTGCTTGCCTCCTTTGTCCACCAACTGCCCGCGTAGCACAACCGATAGGTTCCCCCCATTTTATTTCTCTTTGAGTCCCTTTAATCCCACCCATAAAAGGAGGCCAGCACCAGGTCAGCCTTTGGAGGTGACTCTGCTGGGCCAGCACTGGTCTGAAATAAACAGTCTTTTCTGATTCCCCGAGTGTGTGTGGCTTGTCTCTTCCTGGGCACTAACTGTTTGCTGTAACAATGATACTCTTGAGTCTGGAATCTACTTTGCATCTCAACTTTCTGTCATTTGAGATAATAAATTATTCTAAGTCAGTTTTAGTCAGAGTTTTCTGTTATTCACTGCCAAAGGCATTGTAAAATTCAAATTTATTTCTTAAATCTAGACCTCTTCTCAAAGTTCTCATCCTGGATATGCAACTGTTTATCAGACATTTCTATTTGGAAACCTTAACTAGTCCTGACAAGTGACCTGTGGGTCATACACTAGTTATTTTATAAGTAATAAGGATAAAATTTTGTAGATACAGTCGTACTCTCACAACTTGTCTTCCTGAAGAACCAAACAGTTTAAGGTCTCAGTGAACTGTAGGAAAAATAACTCCCAAAGTTATCAAGTGCCCCTGAGAATCAGTCTCAGAGAAACTTGGTTATTGGAAACATAGTAATTTATTTGCTTTCTATGAATGTGGTCTTCATTAAATATGCAGAGAGCAGGTAATCTAATTCATTACAACTCAAAAAACATTTATTGTCTGTGTTCTAAAGCACATATGTCAGTATGGATGCCATATGGGACACTCAGAAGAATATGTGATCCTGAGAGTCTCTGAAGTGTCAACCTCCTGGGACAACTGCTTTATGTAGAATTTAAGGAGCTGACAGCTCCAAAGCTTCAGAAATCTTGTCATTAACCTAAAGTGGAATTTTGCTGTAGGGAGGAAGCAATCTGCCAGTTTATGTCCTATTGTATGGCAAGCAGTTGAGTTGTCATCTTCCCTAGGAGTATATTCAAGTGAGAAAGTTCTGACCCGAAAATGAAATAAACTGTTTGCTGGGGAGCCAATAGTATTTGAAACTAACGAAGTTCCTAAAGTAGGACTGACAGAAGAAAAGTTGGCATGCCCTCTACTCCAGCATGCTCTGTCCAGAGAAATAATGTGGTACGTTGCAATTGACCCTGGACTTTGGAGCCAGAAGTGCGGTGTAGGGATCAGCTCTGCCACTCACTGGTTTGGTGATTTTCACAGTCTTTTAACTTCCTGAGTCTCTGTTCTTCATCTGTAAAATGGGCATGCTTATGATAGCCCACAAAGTTGATCTTGTGAAGATCAAGGTCAGTAATGGGTATGAAAGTGTTTATAAACCTCAAGGTTAACATGGTAATGCCAATAAACATTGTATCTCAGAGATGAGAAGGACAGAAAGTAACAGTGTTAAATCCAAGTGCTATGTCTGATTTCCACGTCTGCTTGCGAGAAAGAAAGCTTTGCTTTTTTTACAGCTTCATGAAACTAAAACATATACATTCATGTATATTTGAACATGAGCTTTAGAGGAACATATAAGAATCACATAGGAATTCACAGGCATACACAGTAATATAGAAACAGAAAATAAAAACTTCCTAAAAACAAATTAAATCTTTAATAATATATATAGTAAAATACTACCCATATGCCATGTACTGTGTTATCATTCAATTTTATTATTTTAACAAAACCTCATAAGGTGCTATGATCTTGTAAAACTGATCACATGGACTATCTTTGAGTGTACGTGTGCAGTTTGTTTTAACTGAAATTGTCTTATTAACATGGAAACACAGAAATGGCCAGAAAAACAAGGGAAACTATGTCTTATTCATAAGTATTTTATTTTTCTTTGTTTAAAATTCTATCTGTAGGATATACTTTTTAATGAATACCAGGAATATAATTCTATTCCAAGTGAGAAGCAGTAATGTAAAGGTAAACATTTTAACAAGAGCTCAGCTAAGATTATGTTTAGTAATAAGGAAAGAACTTCAGGCTGGTTTTTAAAGATTAATTTGTTAATTAGGTAAACACCTGGGTTTGGTTCATCACTTCCCTTGGAAACTTGATTAATTTATGAGATTTTCATTCCCATTTACTAACAAAAGCAGTGAGTCATCCAGTGTCACACACCAATGACAGCAAAAGTTAATTGGATTCTAGATCCTTGTGCATTTCTCCCTTCAGCAATTCCTTGTTGCTTTGAGTGGAACCATGCTCTCAGAGAGTCTGTGTGTTTGTGCAGGGGAGAGAGCAATACAGAAATGAGAGGCATTACAAGTGGTTGGAAAGTGAGTTGGAAAAAACAAAAATATGTGTTTGTGTCTCCTTTGGTTTGTGGTAAGATACTCTGGAGGGATACACAAAGGTAACCAAACCAAAAACACAAATCAAAAAAAGGAATGCAAACACCTGCCTTGGTGCATATGCTTTTTATAGGACTTTGGTGTGAATCATGTGAGTGTGTGATTAACTATTGTAGAAAAGGCTGTATAAGATGGTCTGTGGTTTAAAGTGTTCCAGGGCTGGGTCTTGGGAGGGGAACACAGAGGTACAGCTATAGCTCACTGTAGTCAGTCTGGTCTCCAAGAAAGAGATGCTTGGGCATGTGGGGGTGGGGTGGGGGAAGGGGATTCGAGATGGAGAAAGGAGGGGAGAGGCAGATGGACCTGTGAGGAGTGGTGGCTGGGAAAGCTACTGTCTCCCAGCCCTGCGATGGGGCTGCAACCTTTCTTTGGCTCTGACAGTTACATCTTGCATTCAGTTTAGAAGTACCTCCTTAGACATCTACCTGTATATGCCGTGTGATCTTGGTGGTATATAAAACAATACTAAGAGATGAAGGGGAACTCATCATGCTGGTTATTAACACCATTTCTGCTTTCAGCTTGCCTTTGTAAACTCACATTGTTCCTTCATCCTGTTTTCTGTATCAACTTTATTTTTTTGGAGTATTTTCTTGTTACATCATGCATTTATATGAGCTGAATCATATAAACCATAAATCCTTCCCAGAACTGGAAGGTGTATGAATGAATACATGCATAACTAATCTAGAAAATGTTAATAGGCTATTTCTGAGAGAGAATACAAGTGATTTTGTATTATTTTTCTAGACTTATTGAGATATAATTGACATATAACATGGTATATGTTTAAGGTGTGATGATTTGGTACATGCATATGTTGTGAAATAATTTACCACGATAAGGTTAGTTAACACAACCATCACCTCACATGACTGCAATTTTTTTTTTGCTGTTCTTGTGAGAACATTTAAGATCTACTCTCTATGGGTGATTTTAGGTATCTTATGGTTAGCCTTCTGCATTTCCAAGTATGTATGTACATATATGTATATTTACAATGGGCATTACTTCTTTTTCTAATTAGATAGAAACAGTTTTTGCCAAATGCAAAAGAAAATATTTGTGGTGGGACTGGTGGACTTTTCCAGCAGAAAAAATGCATAAGGTGGCAGTGAAAGAAGACCAGAAAGGGGCTGTGGGCTGTCTTAATTTTCCTTTTACTATCCGCTTCTGTGAAAACCCGGAAAGTACAGTGTAAAAATAGTGGTTCAGTTGAAACACTTTGAAAAAAGAAGTGTATAAAATAATAGTGTACAATAATAGTAGTTTCAAGTCAGTAAATACAGGCGTATATCTTCTTTTTTAATAGTTACAGTGTGAACCACTGCATGGATCTAATGTCATTTAAAAACCCCCGATTGTTGAATATTTGGGTTGTTGCTACCTTTATTTGGCCAAAATGAAATCTTAAAATGTGGCACTGCCAGGTCAGAGTGTAGCCAATGTCATTACACACAAATATCCATCTTTCGTCTTCCAGATCCACCACACTCAGATGACCTTACTGTCCCCACTCCCTGGGCCTCTTGCATCCTGGCCAGCTCCCTTGTGCTACTTTGTGTACTTACTTCTCTCTAGGCCTCAGGCCACCTTCCCTTCACAGTTTCTGCAACCTGATGCTTGGTCATCTGGTAGTTTAATATGGTACCATTTATCTAGCAGTCTTGCCTCATGACGATTGGTATCTGAATCAGTTATTTCACTTGGAGGTTGTAAATTGGTGTTTTCTGATTCTACCACTTGGTCTCTAACTGATTTTTAAAAAATGCTTATTTATTGAGAGAGAGAGAGAGCACAAGCAGGGAAGGGGCAAAGAGAGAGGGAGAGAGACAATCCCAAGCAGGTTCTGTACCATCAGTGCAGAGTCCAATGTGGGGCTTGATCATGACCTGAGCCGAAATCAAGAGCCAGCCACTTAGCTGAATGAGCCACCCAGACACCCCTCTATCTGATTTTTTTAATACAGCAATATACAAGTAGGAGATCTTTCCCAGAATCAGCAATCAATAAAGTAAAAATTTCAAGCCTGAAAAAAAAAAAAGCAATGAAAGAGCAAGATTCTTATTTTAGTAGCTCTCTACCATCTATACTTTATTGCACATTGAGAAACAAGGATAAAAAATCTAATTGTACAATCTGACTTTTATGTAAAAATTTTGCCCTACCAGACAAAGAATCAAGGCCATATAAAAGCAAAACCAGAATAATTTATTTGAATTCATCTTTCCTTGAACAAAAATAAAAACGTCATTTCCTTCAGTGTTTTATTTCTTTTCAAAAAAGCCATTGGTAATTGACAACCTAGGAGAAGGCAAGTCTTGCTGTTGTGATGGTCACCCTTATTCTGTGGTACAAATAGCAAGAAGGAAATTTGGGAATAATATTTTTTAAAATTAGTATAGTAGTTTGGCATGAATGAGAATTTAATAAAACAAAGCCTGCTGGAAATTTTACAAACATGAAGTTTCCACATTCGTCACTCAAATAGGATAGTCAATGTTGTTGAAAGTGGAAGTATAGATTAGAACTAATTGAGCTTTTTAGAGAAATTTGATATGAAAAGAGTGATTGGAAAGTCCCGTCTTTTTCTTCCTCTCAGTCAGCATGATAAAGACTGTCCACTGAGAACTATTTTCCCACCATGTTCCTCTGTAGCACAATGCATTGTGTGTATGCTGGGAAACCTTCAGTCCAGTTTTATAAATGACTATATTCTGCATTAAAAAGGAGTAATGAGTAAGAGGTATTGGGCTTGATTTCTTCACTGATTCCGGGTGAATATACATTTCCACTTTTTTTTTCCTCAAAATGTTCCTTCATTATTTCACTCCAGTGCACAGCTTTACCCAAGAATGCTCACCTGGCAAAGAGATGTTACAAGATGCATAAAATATTCTACAGATTTCCAGTTCCCCAGGTAGAAGAACCTTAAACTCTTTTATTCCTTTCAATAGCTGCAAATAACGAGTGTTTTAAACTAGTTCAAGAAAATTACATTTATAAGCCAGTAAGTGTAAAGAGTAAGCAATCACTGAATTCTGTAGATAATTTACTTTTGAAAGTAAAGGTTTAGTAAAAGGTTTACTTACTCAAATGACTCAACAGCCAAGTCACAGGTTTATAATTTTTTTTTTAAATGTTTATTTATTTCCGAAGGGGAGAGAGACAGAGCATGAGTGGAGGAGGGGCAGAGAGAGAGAGAGAGACAGAATCTGAAGCAGACTCCAGGCTCTGAGCTGTCAGCACAGAGCCCGACACGGGGCTCGAACTGACAAACTGCGAGATCATGACCTGAGTAGAAGTCGGACACTCAACCGACTGAGCCACCCAGGTGCCCCGCCAGTCATGGGTTTAAAACAAACTGTGCCTGGAGCATTCCATGAGGTCAACAGATAGCATTTAAATAAATGTACCCATCAGTTCAATAAACAAATAACAGCTGAGTACTAAAATATGAAAACAGGTCAACTTACCAATTTGTTAAACACCAGTCCAATTAGGTAACAGACACATGTAGTAATGAAAACAACACTGCTAGAATAATCTAAGAGCCAAAGAAAGAATTTTTTGGCTGTCTTTTCTATTACAGAAGCAACTGTCAAACAGAGGTACAAAAAAGCAGTAAGTTATTTTTCTTTACCCAGAGTTGGCACCTTCACTTTGGGAATGGGGGAATGAGAGAGATTCACTAACCACCTGTAATACTACATTATTCATAAAATTGATCGTTAAGTTTAACTGGACTTAAAGAATAAAGTGATAGGCAGTCAGGAGAGAAAAATAGCCTCTGTATGTTTAGAGAATACTTGCTTTATTGAGGAATATTTATTCTACTAAGGACCATGAGTCTTTAGATAAAATAAACAAACAAGAGTCCACTAAACTATGGAATCCTTAAAAGACTGAGCCTTACTTAACCTCTATCCTTAGCAGATAGTTAATAGTCTGGAAATGTTTATAGATTGGCTGTAAATAAAATAAGTGTATAACAGTTTCCGATGAAAGAAAAGAAAGCACTGTACTTGTTCATTGTTAAAATTTAGAATAGGTAAAATAAGTCGGTATTCAAGGAAAATGACACTTTAAAAAATGTTGGCTCCCCTTTAGTATGAGTTGGAAGAAAGGGAGAAGAAGGAAATTTTAAAAGAGATTTTAGAGAGAAGGGAGACAGTTTTCTAGAGAGAGAAGAAAAAAGAAGGAAAGATTCAGAGAGGCAGACATCCAAGGATGGAGGTAAAGGAAAAGAGAGTCTTTGGAAGACAAAGACGCACAAAGGGAAGCCAAGAAAGACTAGGAAGACAGGAAAGGAGGTGAAAAGAGGCCATGGAGATGGGGAGGGGGACAGGGGGTGTGAACTTGGGTTCTGGGGTTGCTGCCCCTTGGGGAGCATGTCCTCAATAGCAGTTTCGAATAGTCCTTTATGTGCTAGAAAAAAAAGCATTTCTGCTTTATTTTCAACCTTCCAAGTTTATTTCTGAAATAAAGTTTTATATTCCCAAGAAACCCTAAAGATATTGCTCATGTCTGAAAGCAGTCTAGTTTCAGAGGGTGATTTTCTTTTTTAACTTAGAGATAGTGTTTTTTTCCCTCCACACACAAAACTAACCCAATCATTTTATTTTGTGTTCTGAAACTGTAGCTGCCATATTCTACAGTTTTATAAATAAATCAGCATTTATTTTATATTTGGGAGCTTTAAAAGATAAACCTCAAGTTTTCATTTGTTTTGTTTGCCTTCTAATTGGAAAAAATAGATAATGCAGAGTGAAAGACATATAGAAAAACACATGAATTTAAATAGGATAACATTTTTAATTGGATATAATCTCAAAATTGGGAAGCAGATATACTCTGAAAACTCTTTCTGTTCCTTATATGTAACAAAGAAAAATATCCCTTATTTTCTATTCCAGAAGTAAAGAGAGTCAGGTATCATTTTTGAGAGGTAGGGTTTTGTTTTGTTTTTTAACTGTCATGGAATAATATTCCGACTCTTGTGTTCTACTAGATTAATAATATAATTCTTTAAAACATTTTCTTTTCTTTTCAAACCATAAGTTCCTAGCTCTGTCAGGGTCTGCTTCTAAATTACCTGACTCCCCTTTCTCCAGGCACCCTGGGTCAAGAAGGAGTGCATTGATGGGTCTTCTGAGATGTCTCACCACTTAGCCCTTAAATGACTACAGAGTCCCCCCCTGCCACCCCCAGGACTGGTCTCCTCCTGCTAAGATGATTTCCCATGCATTCATCCACTGCTAGCTGTTATTTTTGGTATTTATCCAGAGGTGTGCCTGAATTACTTTGCTAGCACTGTTTCTTTTGCCAGAGGGGAAGTTCCTGACGTGTGGTTATTGATGTTCTTTTCAAAGTCAATAAATGACAAATAAAGAAATGATGGAAGATGATTTGTGGCAGTTATGCCTGTGGGCAACTACAGCACAAAAAAGGGAAGTTCATTTCATTATTTCAAAAAGCTGTAGGCTTAGTTTCTCCCTGGCTGGGAAGGGAGGGCAACTCCTTAGTGTCAGCCCTGAGGTTAACTAGATAAGTAGTTTCCTGGCTTTGGCCTCAGCTCAGGTTTTATCCTCTCTGGGCGTGAGGCCAGTCCTTGCTGTGATTCTGTTCACTTGAGAGTAGACTATGAATCTGTAAGAGGTTGGGCATTTGATGGTGACAGAGCTGTGCATATTTTGTAGGTTTTTTTTTTTCCTGGTCCTATTTGTAGTAACAGATTATTGGCTCCAAAACCACCACAGTCATTGGAAAATCATCAAGATAACCAAAAATGGCTTGCAAACCTGCCTGAAAATCTCCTTCATACCCAGATGTAGATTCACTGGGGGAAACACTGGATTCCAGAGCTCTGCGCCTAGTCCACTGGCCCAAGTGCACAATCCTAGGAGATACTTGTGTTTATCTATTTTTTCCCTAAAATTATTTTCCAGTGGGGAAATTTCTTCAAATGTACAGAAGCTGTAATTTCCTGTTTTAATTTATTTCTTCTGAGTCTTTCAATAAATTCTGGGGAAAGCAGGGACTGAATGCTGAGCCTCTCCAAAGTAGCATCACCAAATGCAAGTTCATACTTACTCTGGACAGTCGTGCTGTTGGGCAGGGATGTGCTGAATGACTTCGTAAATTGTACTGTTCAAATCTTGTCCTGATACACCATCAGAGGCTGGAACAGACCTGCTTGGCATCTAGAAAATGTGGCACATTAAAAAAAAAAAATTAGCAGACTAGTAAATAGCATGTTTACTCTACTGCATGGTTGAAAACAATTGGAAGTAGTGATGATTAGAGAACTAGATCTGGTTATCTTCCCTACGATGTTCATTTCTCCTTGCTACAGCTTCCTGCACTTACCCTATGGTAGTTTGTGTGGCAGCATAGCTATGAAGTCAGAAGAGGAAGAGCTTGACAAAAGCTATCGCTTTTTTTTTCTTCATTTAAGAAAAAGAGCTGGCAGTACTGTAAAGGAAATATAATAGAAAGAAAAAATAGCAAAAGAGAAGATATCAGGATAGCTTAGAACCAGAGAGCATATATGATTATCTTTTATATTACATCTCAGTTAGCTTTTTGACACTACTTGCCAATTATACATGCAAGGATGGTTGAATAGAAAAAAATAATGCACAACCAAAAGCCCCGATCACACTGCAAATTAATAAAGACAAGTACCAAGAAATATAGAACACAAAGGGAGATGTTTTGGTTTGAATGCAGTAGTGGGTTCTAAAAACTAAAGGCTTGGAAGAATGTGGAAAGTATTGTAGTATATTTCTGCCTGGTAAAAGCCAACATGCATTTTTATTAAAACTGGCATTCATGTTTTATTAACTCCCCTTTCTTGTATCCGATAATGTTCTTTTTCCCTGTAAACATTGCATTCCAATTAGTTAGGTAAAGTCTGGTTCCCCTCCTCATCCCGAGCTATTCCGATTTTCATCACATTTCCTATTTTCAGGCCTCCCTGTTTATACAGCTCCACCTAGAGGACTCTTGCCCTTGATAAATCATCTGACAACTCATTCCAGTTTAGCCTGCTATGTTACATTGGAACATCTTAGCTTTGTGTTTTCTTTGGAAACTGTTTCCATTCCACTTGCTAAAGTTCTCAAAGCACAGCCCTAGGATATGTGATTCATCCTCTCATTTATGTGCCAAGGAGATTTTGGTTTACAGTTTGTACAGATGACCCTTGCACAAATCAGCTTTGAACTGTGCAGGTCCACTTATACATGGATATTTTTCAATAAATACAGGACAATACTATAAATATATTTTTTCTTCCTTATGATTTTCTTAACATTTCTTCCTCTTTTTTTATGTTTATTTTTTTTATTTTTGAGAGTGTGTGTGTGTGTGTGTGTGAGAGAGAGAGAGAGAGAGAGAGAGAGAGCAAGTGGGGGAGGGGCAGAGTGAGAGGGGGACAGAGGGTCCCAAGCAGGCTCTGTGCTGACAGCAGACAGCCTGATGCAGGGCTTGAACTCACAAACCGCAAGATCATGACCTGATCTGAAGTCAGACACTTAACTGACTGAACCACCCAACATTTTCTTTTCTCTAGTTTATTTTATTGTAAGAATACAGTATATAAGACAACTATGCATTAACCGACTGTTGATGTTATTGGTAAGACTGTTGGTCAACAGTAGGCTATTAGTAGTTAAGTTTGGGGGAAGTCAAAAGTTACAGGCAGAATTTTGACTGGGTAGGGTTGGCACCCCTAACCCCCATGATGTTCAAGGGTCAAGTGTACTTGAGATCAACTCTTGATTTTCTTTGGTATGGGGGTGTCCAGGACCTATGATAAAAGCAATCTATAGATAATAACT